>NW_007113438.1:0-618 GCF_000164805.1 Carlito syrichta | reverse complement strand
GGCAACTCGCCCCTTGGTCCCAGCGCAACCCACCGGGAAACCGGCAGCTGTTCCCCGCGCCGCTGCCCGCACCTATTTGAACGCCCCGGTGAGCGCGGGCCCCGCGCCCCGAGCTGGGTGTGCCGGGGGAGCCCGGGAGAGTGACCCCAGGGAAAGCAAGTGGGGCGTTTCGAGCGCGTGGAAAGTTCGCGCGTCCGCAGGGGCACGGAAAGTGCTAGTAAAACACATAGCAAAGCTCCAGAAACGCAGCCAGGAACTACACTGTCTGATTTTGGTTTTCTTGACCGATAACATAATGGTCGGTAGGGGCAGGAGCGAGGAGAGGCAAGGGATGAGAGGTACTTGCACCACATCTAAGAACAATGCTAAATATTATATAATTCCGTTTGTCAGGAACGACTCCATGGGAAATGGGGAAGATGGGGAGGGGGTGGGGACGACGGAGGTTTCCACATCCTTAAAGGAAATTCTCAGGCTTCTAGAGACGCCCAAGTATTTTTTTTCTTTCTTGCATGACAAGCGGAGACCGGCTCTCCGGGGAGTTCCCCGCTCCGAGCGAGCGGGTGCGCGGCCGCGCTGTCCCCGCCCGGAGCGAGCGCGGCGGGGCCGGCCCTGCCC
>NW_007113437.1:0-617 GCF_000164805.1 Carlito syrichta | reverse complement strand
TGCTGCCAAGCTCTCTGGGGGGGTGGGGGGTGGGTGGGTTCGACTATCTTTTCCCCTGCTCTGCAAAAAAAACAGGTGTAGAAACACATCCACAGGCCAGGCGTGGTGGCTCGTGCCTGCAACCCCAGCTCTTTGGGAGGCTAGGGCAGGGAGGATGGTTTGAGCCCAGGAGTTGGAGACCAATCTGGGCAGAATAGCGAGACTTTGACTCTACAAAAAAAATCACAAAAGTTAGCTGGATGTGGTGGCGCCTCCCTGTAGTCCCAGCGACCTGGGAGGCTGAATTGGTAGGGTCGCCCGAGCCCAGGAGATCGAGAGGCTGTGGTGAGATGGCATTGCACCACTGCATTCCAGCCTGAGTGACAGTGAGAGCCCGACTGGGGGGAAGGGGACCACCCTCAGATGAGTGCTCTTATGCGTAGGGCAGCATTCTTTTTTACCTTTCTTTCCTGTATAATGAAGTTTCCAAGATAATAGTATGCACAATCATAATGCATTTTCTAAAACTGGGTGTGCCCATTACTTGTTAAGGGGACCCCTTGGATAAAGCCTTACTGACTGTACATCATTCATGACGTCTGTCTTGGTTTTTTTGTTTTTTTTTTTTTTTGAGTTGG
>NW_007113436.1:0-618 GCF_000164805.1 Carlito syrichta | reverse complement strand
GTGGCGGGGGCCTTACCGGACCGTCCCTTGACTGTCCTTGTGGGTGCTGGCTTCACGCCCGACGCCATCCTGTGCCCAGACCAGGCCACCGCCCGGGAGCCCAGGGAGCATGTTCAAAGGCGCCAAGCGCCCTGGAAGCCAGGCTAGGCAGATGGGGGCGGGAGCTGGTGGGGGGTGGCTGCAGCGTTTGGGGAGTGTCCTGGGCGCCGGTCCTTCCGGACTGACTCCCCGAGTCCTGGCTTGCGATCGCATCCCTGCCCCGCCTCCTCGTGGCCTCTGCTCCTGCCCCTTCCCACAGGGACACGTGGGTCCAGGGCGCACCCCAGTAACCCAGGATGACCTTGTTGCAAGAGCGTTTACCCGGTCGCATCTACAAAGAGCCTTTTTCCAAATAAAGTCACACTCACAGGTTCCGGGGACCAGATGTGAACCTGTCTCTTGGGGGGCCACCATTCGGCAGTGCAGGGGGACAGAGGGGACCTCTCTGAGAAGTGGCTTCTGTGGAGCCGGCCTGGCTGATCTGGGGAGAGCTCCAAGCAGCTGCCCCGGAGGGAATGGAGTCCTGGGAAGCCAGAGCAGGGAGGGCGCTGAGCCACCCCCTTTTGGCCAGGCCCCCTG
>NW_007113435.1:0-619 GCF_000164805.1 Carlito syrichta | reverse complement strand
TGCCTTGGCCTCCCAAAGCCTCAGGCTGATTATCTGTCAATCCACTGTCTTTCAGAAACACTAGGCCCAAGGCTGGGGTCTCCTTCCCAAATGATCTCTGTCTGTTCATGATCACAACTCCAAACACAAATGGATGCTCTTCTTGATTTTCCTTTTTTCATTTTATCTTTGAGTAGGAGTCTCACTCCATTGCCCAGGTTGGAGGGCAGTGGCTAACTTCTCACAACTGCAGCCTTGGCTGGCCAGGCTCCCGCAAGCCTTTCCCTGGCCTTCCAAGTAGCCAGAACAAGATGTGCATGCCACCACACCCAGTTTATTTGGGATGGAGGGTAAAGACAACTTTCACCGAGGTGCCCAAGTGGGTCTTGACCCATGGGCTCGGGAAGGCCATTGGCCTTGGCCTCCCAAAGTGCTGGGATGACAAGGCTGAGCCCCAGAGCTCGGCCTCGATCCTTCCTGGAATACAAACCAGAAGGCCTAGCACGGCGGCTCACGTTTGGAATCCCAGCACTCTTGGAGGCTGAGGTCAGAGAATGGCTGGAGCCCAGGAGCCCAAGGCCAGCCCAGGCCACACAGAGAGACCCTGTTTCAGTACCCATCCAAACAGGGGGTCTCGGGT
>NW_007113434.1:0-620 GCF_000164805.1 Carlito syrichta | reverse complement strand
GGCTACGGAAATCTTCCAGACTTGGACACCTCGAGTGCCAAGGAGACATCTGTGAGTTGCGTGGCTGTCCCCGAACCTCTGAAACTTTGAGAGGCATGCCTTCCCTTTCACCAAGGTGGAGACCGAGAGGAGAGTGTGGGTCCACCATGGAGAATGAGGTGGACAGAGGGGTGGGTGCCCTGGCAGAGACACGCACCTGCACCAGGCACCCTCTATGGGGATAGTTCAGAGGTCAACTATAGCTGCCCTTTTCTGGTTCCTGGGTCATCAGAAGGGAGTGGGCCTTATGGTGGGGTCCCAGGCAGCATGTCAAAGCTGGGTACAGGGCCTCACAACTGTCACCCTGGTGCTTTGGGATGCTGAGGGGAGAGGATGGCCTGGGCCCCCAAGTACTGGACCAGCCCTGTTAACTTGGTGAGACCTCCTGTCTAAGCAAGCCAAAGAAATGAGCTAACCATGGTGGCGCACACCTGTCATTCTGGTCACTTGGGATGCCACAGCAGGAGGAGCCCACGGTGGCCGAGTGCAGGAACCTGTGCTCTGACCAGAACGACAGAGTGGGACTCCAAATCAGAATAATAATAAAAACCACCTCCACCACCACATCCTCAGGTCGGGTT
>NW_007113433.1:0-620 GCF_000164805.1 Carlito syrichta | reverse complement strand
TAACAAGTCCTTAAGCAAAGTAAAAATAATGGTTCAGTTTCCTTTCTGAGACTGAGGTTTAACGTTCTATTGAAAAGGGGTCCTTTTCAACAAAACGTTAAACCTGTCTCAGGCCTTAATACATTGATCTACTCAACCTGTATCCACAAAGAGAACAGTCTCCTGAGTGAGGACACCTGTTTGTATTGCTGAATGGTAAGTGCCAGGGCTGGCAGGTAGGAAGGGTAGGTTCTTTGCCATGAATTAGCTGTGGGACTTTGGGTAAGTGGCTCAGCCTCTTGTTTATAAGATGGAAAAAAATGTACTTCTAAGGTCTTTTCGGCTTAAAAAAAAAAATCTAGGAACCATTCTGTCCTTGTCACCTGGGAATCAGCTCTACAGCCTTCCCCAGAGGGTATCTCCAAGGCTGAAGTGATAAGAATGTCTTCAGGCGTCCGCTCCTCCTTGAGGAGTAAGGTCTCAGCATTCTTAGTTCCTGAGTGAACTTGCTATCCTATGGAGAAATTCTAGTGATTCACCAAACTAATGGAGTAATTGAATTAAATGCTTACCTAAAACTCCTCTCTCAACAGGTAAGCCTTCCTGGGAGGTACTTTTCTCTGGGTTTCTTCTTGCCTCCT
>NW_007113432.1:0-621 GCF_000164805.1 Carlito syrichta | reverse complement strand
CGCTGTGACTCCCGGCCTCGACCCGAGGCCTCACGCCCCGCCCCTCCCTCTAGGGCTCGCCTTCGGGAGGATAAAGACAAGTCCCCCCACCCAGGCGGTGGAACTAGGGAGCGGCAGTCTCTCCCTTCCGGGAGGAGGGGACCTTGAGGGGGTTTTGCAGGATATGTAGGAGTTCAAATCAGCTAGGTGCATCCAGGGATGAAAGGACTCCTTGTGTTTAGGGGCAGAGGAGGCAGGCGGCGGGAGTTCGGCTCCAGCGCACCTGGCAGGCGTCATGAGGAAGTATTTGTGGAGTGAGTCAGTGAGATAAAGCTTAGCCTTGAACGCCAGGCGAAGCGGGGCCGGACTCTCTCTCCCTGGCTGGGAGGCCAAGCAGGGGAGGGGCCCAGGCGGCCTAGACTAGTCCCATCCAGTGGAGCAGGAACAGCGGAGTCGTGGGGGGCGGCGGGGGAGGGGGGGACTCGACCCCTTCCCTGGTGCTGTGGAGGCAGGTGCCGGGTCCACGTGTGTCCGTGTGTGTCCACGCGTGTCGGTGTGTTCGTGTGTGTCTGTGTGTGTCTGTGTGTGCCCTAGAGGGGACGTGGGGGGATACTTGTGGGGTGTCAGCGCAGGGGCCTTGCT
>NW_007113431.1:96115-105634 GCF_000164805.1 Carlito syrichta | reverse complement strand
GGGACTGGGAATCAGAATTGCAGCGCTCCCCTTTATTTGTTGTGTGTCCACAGACAAGTTGTCTGACCTCTTTGAGCTTCCTCAGCAGTGGCACTCTGGCTCTGTAGGACTGTTGCGCGGCTCAGATGAGTAGAAAGTATACGAGGCACTTATCAGTTTTGTTTCTTTTTTTATTTCAGACATGTTGTTATGGGGCTGACGTCTGGACATAGATGAATGCAAATCTCCATTCATTCACAACTAGGCCCGCCAGTCTTGACTAAGAGGATCACTTGTCTGTAGACTATTTTCCCAGGTAATTATTTTTTAAAAAAACAGGAGTTCAGCCCACCAAGGCAAGTGCAGTGGCAGAAACATAAAAAGATCCTGAGGGGATACGAAAGAAAGTCATCAAAGGCTGGAGAGAGAGGATGAGTCAGACACACCTCCCAGTCGTGATGACACTCAAACGTTGGGTACACACTGGTTGTTCTGAAATCAGCTTTCTGCCAGAATCACTTAGTGGAGTTCTCTAAAAGTGAAACTGACTTTGATCAACAGGATCTCATCATCCACATTTTTTTTTTAAGTTTCTGAAGTGAGTCTGATGTACATTCACAGTTAAGAACCAGGAAGAATTATGAAGGGTGAGTGTTAAGGCAGATGGAAGAGTCCATGAAGGTCGGGAGTGCCAAACACCATGAATCAGTTTGGAAAGAGCAATTGGCAGGAAGGAAGTATGGGGATATGGCAAGAGATGATGCTGAAGCCAGACGGTGAAGGGCCTTGTGTGTTGAATTTTATCCCAAAGCTGTGGGGGAGGAGTCGTGTGTGTGTGTGTGTGTGTGTGTGTTTTGTTTTGAGTTGGAGTCTCACTCTTGTTGCCCAGACTGGAGTGCAGTGTCATGCTCATGGCCACCACAGCCTCAACCTGCTGGGCTCAGGCAATCCTTCGGCCTCAGCCTTCCAAGTAGCTGGAACTACACGCAAGTGCCACCACTCCTGGCTGATTTTTTCATTTATTGTATAGATGAGGTCTCACCAAGTTGGCCAGACTGGTCTCGAACCTCCAGGTTCAGGCAGTCCTCTCGCCTTGGCCTCCCAAAGTGCTGGGACTATAGACTAAGCTACCGTTTCCGGCCCAGTTGTGGTTTTGAAGTCCAGTTTGTGCTTTGGCCTCTGGCAGCATTTTGGAGGAAGAATTGGTGGTGATCAAGCAAGAGGCAGAGAGATCATTTAGGCTTCTTTAGTAATGCAGGCAAATAATGAAAGTGTATTAAACTAAGGCAGTGGCAGTTGCACTGAAAAGAAAGTATAGACGTAATTAAGGACATAGAGTATATGGAACTCAGAAATAGGGGCTGAGGGAGAAGGAGCGTACAGGGTAATTCCTAGGCTGCTGGTTTGAAAATTGAGTGGATGGTAACACCATCAATATAGGGAATACAGGACAAATAACAGATTTTAGAGAAGGACTTTGTCTGTTCTGGTCATGTTTACTCGGAGGTATCTATCAGGCATATGAGTAGAGACATACTGCAGTATGCAATTGAATGTTGAACGTGTCTGTGTGGAGTTCTAAATTAGGCTGGCGTTTATTGAGCAGGTGGAACATAGTGTATTGCGTTAAGAGTTTCACATTTTACAATACATTCTCAGTCTTTGGAAAGCTTTGGTATAGGCGGTCATTGAAGCAATGATTGAAATTGGGCTATCCAGAAAGAGAATATTGAATGAAAAGGTTAGAATTCTCATGACAAGCCTATGGAAACTTGGATGTGTAGATGGGGAACAAAGAAAGAGGTGATTATAAAGGAGTTATCAGGCAAGTGGTGTGTTGTCATAGGGAAAGCATGGTCGGCATTTTCATATGCTTTAGAGGAGTCAAAGAGCCTATTGAATTTGCTAACCAAATATTATTAGGGGTATTTGTGTAATGGTAGAAGCTAGAGTGCAAAGGAGCAGAAGAAGTGTGAGATTGTGAATCTACATTACTTTTTCAAGATGTTAAGCTAGGAAGCATAGAAGAAAGGGATGTTATTTGAAGTTTCTGGCTAGCCGATAGTGAGAAATGCTCTCCTAAGGGTAAGTCTGTAGAAAGTTTCATCTATATCTATAGGGAAGCATCCTATATTTTTGAGAAATTGGCTCTCTTTTTGGTTGATGCTCAAAGAGTTGCTCTCATTTTTGTTCTGAGGCTTGGGTATTGTCTGGATACCCCCATTTGTGGTTCAGTAATGATTCCAAGCAGTTACAGGCTGATGAAATTAACAAAAATAGACTTCAGGAAGAACTGAGTTGTACAAAAACCTGCAGGATTCACCGTCATTGAGAAGCAAGAATTTCCCCTAATAGAAAAGTTAAAGTATATCTTCTTGAGGTTTCCTGAGGTTAGCCATCAGGCTAATGATGATTTAAATTTGGGGACACAACCATACACTTTATGACCTTTTGTAAAAGAATCTTGGAAGTATATGTTTCTGTTGTTGATGTGCTTTACAACAGTATTCTCTGAATATTCTAGATTCTGTGACACTTTCTGTTCCTTGACAGTAATACCCATCTACCTTGAGAAAACTTAGTCTTTTGGGTGTGGGAGGTAAACTAACTCTGAGTGAAATAAAGGAACTATAATTTTATTTTATTTTATTTTTTGAGTTGGAGTTTTACTCTTGTCCAGGACTGCAGTGGCACACTCACGTTCACCGCAACCTCAACCTGTTGGGCTGAGGTGATCATTCCCCTCAACCTTCCAAGTAGCTGGAACTACAGGCATTGCCAGCATGCCCGGCTAATTTTTTGATTTACTGTAGAGATGAGATCTCACCAGGTTGTCCAGGCTGATCTCAAACCCGTGGGCTTAGGCAGTCCTCTCACCTCAGCCTCCCAAGGTGCTGAGCCACTGCACCCAGCTTGTAATTTTATTGATACAAGGTTGATAGGAAGTTTCTTTTGTTGTCTGTTTTGTTAATGATGATTTTAAAGTCCACAACATTTTTATTTGCATGGCAGTCTTTTTTTTTTTTTTGAGTTGGAGTCTCACTGTGTCGCCCAGACTGGACTGCAGTGGCACGCTCCCGACCACCACAGCCTCAACTTGCTGGACTCCAGCAATCCGTCCACCTCAGCTTTCCAAGTAGCCAGAACTACAGGCAGGTGCTACCACACCCGGCTCGTTTTTTTGATTTATTGTAGAGACGAGGTCTCACCAAGTTGCCCAGGCAGGTCTGAAGCCCCCGGGCTCAGGCAATCCATTCACCTCGGCCTCCCAGAGTGCTGGGATTACAGGCTGAGCCACTGAGCCTGGCTGCATGGCATTCCTTTAATTAAGTTTTTTACAGTTTAAATTGACTTCAGTTCATTATCTGCCAAAATCTTGCATCAGGCAATTGATTTTTCAGATATCTCTGTGAAGTTTCACTTTCTATTCTCCTGTCTTCTGAGTTCACTTGCGGGAAAGCGATACTAATTCATCAGAAAAAAAAACAGCTTCTGCAAAGTATTAACTTTCTAGTATTATTTACAACATTGACCTTTTACATATAAATAACTCTTCTTTGAGTAAAATAATTTTGTATTCTGCAAAAATACAGTGAAGTCCTTAACTGTTACTTGGCATTTCCTAGTCTGCCAGGTAGTTGTATAAGGTAGGCACTAATAAAACATTGAATTAGAGTTAGTATCAGGAAAGGGCAGTACTCTGCAGCTGTATTTGCATATGCTTGTTATTTTTCTTCCAGATGAGAACTGTGTAACTCGTCATATTATCCTCTTGCTCTGCTTTTCAGGATGTTGTTAATGTAGAACTTAGTGAAATTAAATGCCTAAACAAGTTTTGATGCCTCTAAGCTTTTGTTTTTCAATCTCATTTTTTTAAGGGAAGTTAAAAAGTCATATTTCATTTCTATTTTTTATTTAATTACTTATTTTTTAAATTGAGACAGACTCTCCCTGTGTTGCCCAGGCTGGTCTTTTACAAATCCTGGCCTAAACCATTCCTTCTGCCTCAGCCTCCCAAAGTGCTGGGTCTATACACAGACATAAGTCACTGTGCTTGCCCAAAGCCTCATTAAAAATTTTTTTTGCTCTGTTGCCCAGCCTGGAGTGGCACAATCATCGCTCACTGTAGTCTTGAATTCTTAGACTCAAGTGATTCTCCCACTTAGCCTCCCGAGTAGCTGGAACTACACGTGTGTGCCACCATGCCTGATTAATTAACTTTTTTTTTTTTTAGAGACAAGGTCTCATTATGTTGACCAGGCCGGTATTGAACTGCTAGCCTCAAGCAGTCCTTCCACATAAGCCTCAAGAAGCGCTGGGATTATGGGCATGAGCCACTGCACTTGACCAGAATCTCATTTTCAAATGTCCTTTTCTACTTGTACTTTAATATTGAAAGCTACCGGAAGTTTTTTTTAGGAGCATGAAGAAAGTATGTTTCTTCAGAAGCATAAGTAAAAATAATATTTACAACGTGAAAAAAATCAATTTTAAAAAGTCGGTATTTGTTTGATTATCTTTATGCATTTATATATAATTAACCATAAATAAAAGAAAATTTTAGGGAATTTTCAAAAAAATCAGTTTATTATTTTAGTAAGCAGCATTATGGCACAAAAGCCTCAGCAGTAAAGCATATTATCAGTCAAAATGTTACTGGTTGTCCTTTAGCAAAGATGATGTATTCTGAATTTTAGGCTGTTGCTCATTCAAAAATCTCACACTGCCAAATTCCCATCCCCAGATAGTCAGTTACTTTACTTAGGCTTCTTAACCATCTTCTAACCTTTCTCCCTGAAAGGAGACTTGTTAGACATTTTTCCTAATTGCCCTTCCCATGAATTCTCATACTACCAATGTATTGTGTATCTCTTTATGTACTGTGCGTATCTCTCTCTGGACTTTATGCATCAAAACAGTAGGACCTTTTCATGTCTCACTAATCATTTTTCATCTCTTAGAGGATGATATCACCCCTGATGAGAGAGAATGCATGAGTTAGGTCCATTCGGTTTATGAAATGTACTTACTTAATTTTATAGTTGAATTTATAACTTTTTTTCCCATTAGGCTGAAATTTGATCTCCCTTGGATAGTTAATATATAAGGTCAGGTTCCTCAAGATTAGATCTGTTGGATAATTTCCTGGCCCGATTCCCAATAAATCATTATTTTCATATGAAAGAGCATTCATTCCCCTTGGGTGTGATTTTCTTCCTTTTGTTGTTGCAGACTGGTAGATCTGGATTTGTCTTATTTTTTTTTTTTTTCTCATGATCACATTGGGGTTATGGGTTTTTGGTAAGCATACCACAGAATTGAAGTCACCTCCTCATTGTTTTATGTTGGGCCTGTCAGCATGACTGATCTCTGGTGAGGTGAACCTTGATCACTTGATTAACGTGAGATTTGCCAAGTGTTTCCACAGTTTTTCCCTTTCCAAACTCTTTGGAGGTGATTCATTAAGTCCAGCCCTCATTCAAGGGGTTTAGGGTTAAGCTTCACCTCTGTGTGAGAGGGGACCCCCTAAAAACCAGAGGTATCTTTTGGAGGGTGGACCCCTTCCTTTGCTAGGCAGATGTTCTAGGAACCTGTTGGCATCAGTGTACTAGCTAGTGTTGTGAGAGGCTATGTTTGGCTTAATTTTTTTTTTTGAGATTCTTTCAGTGCATTTGCACATTTCATGATGTGTGATTTACGAGCACACCTGCCCACACCACGTTGAGTGTTTGGCAGTTTGGACCAAAAACTCTGTGATGTCCATGTCCCACCTCCCTGTTCATCTGATTTCGCCCAGTGTGTTTTTTTGTTTGTTTGTTTCCCTGGATGAAAAAAGTCCTTAAATGGAAACGTTTTGCTGATGTGGAAGAAGTGAAACAAAAAATGGCAGAAACACTAAAAGGCATCCAAGTGGACAAGTTCAAAAACTGTTTTGAGCAGTGGAAAAAGGATCTCAATAGGTGTATTACATCAAACAGAGAGAACTTTTGAAGGTGACTGACATTTAAACATGTAATAATAAATGCACAATTTTTAATAAATCCTGGAGGTTTTTTGGGGGGAGCGGGAATTCCCCCTTGTAGTCAGAGGGTCTCAGTCAAGAGATGTTTTATCCCAATCAAGGGATCCTGTATCTCAGGCGCCATCTGGTCTGAGCTAGGAAGAAGAAAATAAGGGAGTAGTTAACCTGTAACAAAAGGTGAGTAATTAAGAGGTCAAGTTTCATTACTCAGACTCTAAAGTCAGCTTTCCTCAGGGTCTAACAACTTTTAGAAGCTCCAAATAAACTACCATTTTCTTTCTCATTTGTAAGTTTTTGTTATTGGCTCAAGTTAATATTTATGGCCTTTTATGTTTCCAGAGATTTCTGGAACTTGACTTCTGGGAATGCGAAAGGCTTCTGAGTTTTTGACACCACTACACTACTAAGAACACTCTAAAATTGTACTCTGAAAACATTGATAAGTCTATGTCTTGGTATATTTTCCATCAGTACTACATAGTTTTGAGTTTTCTTTGTGGCCCAATTGTTGTATTGCCTTAGGATGTTTATTGATACAGTGCTTTCATTTCTCTATACTTCACGTGTACAAAATAAACAATTTTTAAGAGTGGTCACAGATTTGAGTTCAGTCAGTACAGTGATTGATGAACAGCCAGCAGGATGTTCTCGCTTGGAAGGTACATTTTAAGTTGAAGACCGAGGTCACAGGTAGAAAGTGTACCTATTCTTCACACTGAATAAGCCTGAAGTGTTAGTTTTTTCTGGCATCTTTAGATGTCATCTTTTCTGACTATAGGTTCAGAATGAGCACGTGTTGTTGGTGTACACCAGGTGGTAATTCCACCATTGACTTCCTGAAGTCTTATGCATCCAAGACCGAATCCAGTGAATTTCAAACAGCTGATGAAGACCTCTGCTACTGCTTGGAGTGTGTGACTGAATACCACAAAGCAAGAGATGAATTGCCATTATTGCATGAGGTAATTTAAATTCCCTAGGCAATATTTTTCAGAGCTTGATAACCAGGAAGAGAGAAGTTTAAACTCTGTTGGACGCAGTCAGAGAAATGATGTGATTTGAACTTTGAAGGCTAGTAAACCTTAAGCACCTAACTTATTGTCTGGCATATAGCAGGTGTTAAGTAAATGTTTATCATTGATGGGATTGAATTGAAACAAAAAGCAGAATTGCATGATCCATCACTTTTAGTCATTTTGTTATAAAATAATTTTATGAAATGGAGCCAGTGGGAGTGGGTATGTTTCACTTTTTAATGTCAGTATATGAGTGCTACATTCGTATATCTGAATGGCTTGATTTTTTGTTTTCTGAGTCAGGGTCTCACTGTGTTATCCAGTCTGGAGTACAATGGCCTCGGATAATTTTCCCGCCTTGGCCTCCCAAAGTGCTGGGATTATAGTTGTGAGTAACCACATCTGGCCTAGGGCTTTTTAGTAACTTTTTTTAGTGGGTAAATGTATTCATATTATCTAATCACAGTAAACAAAGTGAAATATATGCTTCTAAATTTGTATCTTTGAATATTTGGTTCATTTATATTTTTATTTGATGAAAAACAGAACTTACACCACAGAACTATGTACAGTATATAGAGGAGGGGATGATTAGTTATGAATCTGGGTTGAGAAACTTGGCATTTTTATGAAGTTTTCCAATTATAAAGGTAGCCAGTGGCTGTAAGCTGAAGCTGTTGCTTTCTAGGAACTCCCCTGCTGGAACGTAGAAAGGAAGACCTAGAAGCCTGAGCTTGTGCCTTTGACAAAGAATCTGCAGCTTCTCTTTTCCTTTTGAATATAGTGTAGTTGATAGGGATGTTGAGATATTTATGATAAAACTCTACAAGAGAAGTATTGAAGCATTTCCTACTCTATATCGCTTAAAAATGGCCACATTTAGGTAATGTCTTCTTTAAATAAGTCTCATATATGATGTCTGGTACGGCTTTCAATTTCTAAATTTTTGTACTTAGGAAAAAACTTTCTGTGTGATCATTGATTGCATTCAGCATTTTTTGTTGATAGGATATGAAGTGCACTCTCCATTTTTTTTTTCTATAGGTTTTATGGGAATTAGAAACCTTACGTCTCATAAATCACTTTGAAAAATCCATGACAGCAGAAATTGGAGATGATGACGAATTATATATTGTAGACAACAATGGAGAGATGCAACTTTTTGACATTACCGGACAAGACTTTGAAAATAAGCTTCGAGTTCCTCTTCTTGAAATACTGAAATATCCTTACCTGCTTCTACATGAACGTGTTAGTGAGTATCTTGGGTAAAATTACATCAGTTTTATAAGATGAGACTTTAGTTTATCTATATTGCAAATTTGTTTGCTAAATATATGATTAGGATATGTAATTGGTACTTAATATTTTTCCAACATTTTACTTTGAAAGTTCTTAAACATAAAAAAAGTGAATTAAGCTGAGCTCGGTGACTCAGCCTGTAATCCCGCACCTTTGGAAGGCTGAGGTGAGTGGATTGCCTGAGCCCGTGGGTTCAAGACCCGCCTGGGCAACTTGGCGAGACCTCATCTCTACAATAAATGTAAAAAAATTAGCTGGGCATGGTCACGCGCGCCTGTAGTTCCAGCTACTCGGAAGGTTGAGGCGGAAGGATCGCCGGAGCCCAGCAGGTCGAGGCTGCGGTGGCCAGGAGCGGCCACTGCACTCCAGCCTGAGTGACAGAGTGAGACTCCAACTCAAAAAGAAACAAACAAAAAAGTAAATTTTAGAGTAAACAGCATATCCTTACCACGTAGATTGTACAGTTAACATTTTGTTGTGTTTGTTTCATCACATATCTATTCATCCAGTTACTTTTTGTTCTTGTGTCTATGGCAGGGCTCTGAACCTTTGCACTGTTGGATTGGATAATTCTCTGTTGTGGGGATGTGGGGAGCTATGCTCTTCTTTGTAGGATATTTATCTGCATCCCTGGCCTCTCCTTCAAGCCAGTAGTGCCCTCTACCATGACGATTAAAAATGTCTCCATAGATTGCTGAATGCCCCTAGGGGAGGAGGGCACAAAATTTCTCTCTAACTGAGAACTGCTAATCTTTAGTAATTTTTACTGATCAGTACGGCGTGGCATATTTTGACTGTCTAGATTTTGGTCAATTGTATTTGCATTTCTTTTTTTCTTTTCTTTGTTTTTTGTTTTGTTTTGTTTTGTTTTTTTGCTTTTTGGAGACAGAGTCTCGTTCTGCTGCCCAGGATGGAGTGCAGTTGCTTGATCATAGAGTTCACTGCAGCTTTGAACTCTAGGGCTCAAGTGATCCTTCTGCTTCAGCCTCCCAAGTAGCTGGCATTACATGTTCCACCATGCCCAGCTAATTTTATTTTGTATTTTTATAGAGACGGGGTCTCTCTGTGTCATCTAGACTGGTCTCAAACTCCTAGTCTCAAGCAGTCTTTTTGCCCTGGTCTCCCAAAGTGCTGGCATTACAAAGTGAGACACTGCATCTGCTTCAATATTTGCGTTTCTTTTTTTTTTTTTTTTTTTTT
>NW_007113431.1:94650-96095 GCF_000164805.1 Carlito syrichta | reverse complement strand
TCACCTCAGCCTCCCAAAGACGTGGGATTACAGGCTGAGCCACCGAGCCCGGCTATTATTTGCGTTTCTTAAAATGAATCTCTTTAAAGTAGAGATGCTTTCCTAATACATCAAGTCTAGCAATAACTATATTAAGACACCTAAAATCTAGTTTATTTTAAAATTTTCCCAGTAGTTGCAAAATGTGTCTTTGACTGGTTTTCAGTCAAGGACCACACATTCCATCTCATCTAATTCAAAACAATCTTCAGTTGACACTTGAACAACATGGACTTGAAATGTGCAGGTCCATTTATACGTGAATCTTCCAACCAAACTTGGATCGAAAGTACAGTATTTGTGGGATACAGTACCTGCATATGAGGAGGCCCGGCTGCGGATTTGAGTATGTGTGGAGTTTAGTTTACAGTAAGTCTTCGAAGTGCGAACTTTCAAGTTACAGACTTGAACAATGTACACCTGTGTTATTTCTCTCCACTAGGTGTCAGAATAGCCTGTTAAATGGGTATGTACAATACTATATAGCAGATTGTGTTAGTTGGGTACCTAGGTTAACCTTGTTGGACTTAAAACTAATTGGACTTACAAACGCACTCTTGGAATGGATCTTGTTCGTATGTTGGGGACTGTACCCAGAGATCCTGGAACCAAACCTCCATGTATACTGGGGAATGACTGTATTTGTACACACACAAACATACACTTTTTTTGTTTTTTACCATAAGTTTGACTTGAGGAGACCATGTGTTCGCACTACAGAATAGCACACTTTATGGAGTTTTCAGATTTCATTCTTATGATGTTATTTAACTTGTTTATCTGTCCACTGTATTTTCAGTCCACTGAAAAGTAGTTCTAAAGATATCATTAGGTAAATCAGTTCTCTCTAAGCCAGTAAATTCAAGGTAATTAGTTTTGAAAAATTCTAAGAAGACATTTTTCAAACATTTATTAAAGAAAAATTATGTCTTGGAAAGTATATAAACTTGATGGGTTTTTTTTTGAGTTGGAGTTTCACTCTGTCACCCAGACTGGAGTGCAGTGGCCGCTCCCGGCCACCGCAGCCTCGACCTGCTGGGCTCCGGCAATCCTTCCGCCTCAGCCTTCCAAGTAGCTGGAACTACAGGCGCGCGCTACCACGCCCGGCTAATTTTTTGATTTTTTGTAGAGATGAGGTCTCGCTGCCCAGGTGGGTCTCAAACCCGCGGGCTCAGGCAATCCACTCACCTCAGCCTCCCAAAGGCGCGGGATTACAGGCTGAGCCACCGAGCCTGGCTTAGCTTGATGGTTTTTTTACAAATTAAGCATACTTGTGTAACCAGCTCCCAGATCAAGAAATAAAATATTATTAACCAGCCGGGCTTGGTGGCTCAGCCTGTAATCCTATGCCTTGGGAGGCTGAGGTGAGTGGATTGCCTGAGCCCGTGGTTTCGAGACCCGCCTGG
>NW_007113431.1:61993-94630 GCF_000164805.1 Carlito syrichta | reverse complement strand
AAAAAAAAAAAAAAAATTATTAACCTCCAAGAGCTCCCCTCATGCTTTCCAGGTATTGTCACCCTGTCCTCAAGTCCAGCCACTATCACTAGTGTAAGATATTTTGAAGTTTTACAAACGAAAGTTGTTTGATCTGATAGGGTGAGTGGATTATTTATTAAATGAGAGTGGGACAGCTAGCCATTTGAGGGGGAAGCTGACTTTATTCATTACTCCTGTACCAAGTAAAGCCCAGGTGGATCAAAATGTAAAATGCAAATGGAATTGTACTTACAGCCATACTTCTAAGGAGATACCTATGGAGATAATTATGCCAACTGTAAAAAAAGAGATATATTCTAGTAGAGTCAGAATAATTCCTAAGAACACTCTATGATCAACTGGCTAATCTTTCAGGTGGGTAAATACTATTCCCACATTTACATTATAAGCATTTTAGTGCCTCCGTTTGGTGAATAAAAGGCACACATTTTCATTTATTTGCAGAATAACTGGAAGAGCCAGATTTAGGAAATTTTGATAAGCTGATAAAATTTATCTCTTTTGCTTACTGCTTTATTTTTTCTCTTTAGACGAATTATGTGTTGAAGCACTTTGTCGGATGGAACAAGCCAATTGCTCCTTTCAGGTTTTTGACAAATATCCAGGGATCTATTTGTTTTTGGTCCATCCCAATGAAATGGTGAGTGTGAATGTTAGGCGATGGAAGAATATCATTTATTTTTGTACCTATAGGTACCGATAATAGTAGTTTTTGCTGTGGATTTTGTTTTAAATATTTACTTTTTAAAATTTTAATGTCACTACTGTTAAGTAGAGGGTGATGTAGGGTCAAAGAAGAGGGTTTCCGAGAGGGTAGGGAAGTACTTTCCGCCAGGTGATGCTTGAGCTTAAAAGACTGACATGGAAGAATCTGATACTCAATATGCTGAACTGAACTAATGAAGAAGAGCTCTTCTTTTTTGCTTTTCTCACCTGTAATATCTACTAAAATAGATGTTAGGACAGCAACGGGCCAAGTTGAGTAAGAGACTGATTGCATCAGTTATTGACAAAACTACAGGGAGAAAAACTTCATTACTGAGATTTCAACATACTTCTCTACTTCTTTTTTATTTTAATAATAGAGACAGAACCTTACTCTGTCACCCAGGCTAGAGTGCAGTGGTGGGATTATAGCTCACTGTCACCTCAAACTCCTGTGCTCAAGGGATCCTCCCAAGTCTGCCTTTCCAGTAGCTAAGGACTGCAGGCTGGTGCCACCACATCCAGCTAATCTTTTAAAAAATATTTTTTGGTAGAGACAGGGTCTACCAGTGGTGCCTGGGCTGGTCTTGAACTCCTGGCCTCAAGTGATCCTCCTACCTCAGCCTCCCAAAGTGCTGGGATTATAGGCATGAGCCACCACACTCAGCCTTCTCTTCTTATTGATGAGTCAGTAGACAAAATCCAGGAAGGTTATCAAGTATCTGTATGACAGTTTATAAGCTTGACCTAAGAGGCCACATATATCAGCTGTGAATCTAACAAGCTTCTCAAATATACATTAAACATTACAAGAATGATTGTGTACTATACCATACTGAAAGCTTCAACACATTTTAAAGACTTAGTATCATACATACCGTGATCTCTGATCATAACACAGTTTAGATAAATAAGTTTTCACATTTGGGCATTCATACTTGCTAAAAAAGAAAGAAATCATATTAAAATGTCTATAATTATAATGATAATGTACACATAAAAAAACTTGCAGAATATAGTAGGAGAGATGCTTTGAGGGAAGTGTATACCTTTAATTGATTATTGGAAAAAAAGAAGGCCTCAAAATTAATGAGCTGACTGTTCCTCTTAAGCTAGAAAACAGTGGAGTAAAACCAAAGAAAGGAGATTAAAAAATGAGTGGAACTCACTGAAACACAGCATAAAATAGAGAAGATCCATAAATTACTGAAAGGTGATTATTTGAAAAAATGAACAAAATGGGCAAAGAAGGATCAAGGGAAGTAGAGGAAATATATGAATGAAACGGAGAAGATTCTATAGATCAAGTGAAGATTATCTGAATAATAGAATGTTATAAACAAGTATATGCCAGCAGTTTTGAAAATTTGGATGAAATAAGGCAAATTCTTAAAAAAATATAACTTATAATTGCTTAGATATTATAACTCTTAAGGAAATTAAAAAAGCATTGATAGTTAAATCTTCCCAACACAAAAACATCAACTCAGCTTGTGTTTTGATTGTTTGTTTGCTTTAAGTTGGAGTCTCAGTCTGTCACCCAGCTGGAGTGTAGTGATATACTTAAGGTCATTGCAGCCTCAACCAGCTAGGCTCAGGCGATTCTTTTGCCTCAGCCTTCCAAGTAGCTGGAACTACAGGTGTGCACTCCCATGCCAGCTAATTTTTTGATATGTTGTACAGACAAAATCTCAACTAGTTGCCTAGGCTGGTCTCAAGCCCCTAGGGTCAGGCAGTCCTTTCTCTTCCACCTCCCAAAGTGGTGGGATTATAGGCATAAGCCACTGCACCAAGCAAACTTAGCTGGTTTTATGGGACATTCTTCCACACTGTTCAGGAAAAAATTTTCCTAATCTTATGCATCTCCTTCCAGAAAAAGAGTTTTTGCCAATTTATTAGGTGAAGCCAGTATTATACTATAACAAAAACCAGACTAATCCATTAAAATAAAATTGAAGGTAGATGCAAAAATCCTAAACAAAATATTAGAAAATCTGTAGCTATAATTTCACATCAATCTACCAAAAAACCCATATGATATTCCAAAGATGCAAAAAAACCCCACTTGGTAAAATTCAATATTCATTCATGATTGACAATTTTTAGCAAATTAGGGATAGAAAGAAATTCCATAGTCTGATGACTAGTAAAAAACTTAGAGAAAACATTATCCAAATTGATTTTTTTTGAGTCGGGATCTTACTTCATTGCCCAGGCTGGAGTGTGGTGGCATGATCACAACCCACAACAGACTCAACCTCCTGGGCACAAGTGATTCTTCCGCCTCAGCTTCCCGAGTAGCTGGGACTACAGGCACGTGCCACCATACCCAGCTACTTTTAAAATTTTTTTGTAGAGGCAAGGTCTTGATATGTTGCCTAAGCTGTTCTTGAACTCCTGGGTTCAAGTAATCCTGCCTCGGCATTCCAAAGACTGCCATTACAGATGTGAACCACCTCGCCTGGCTTGACTTTTTGTTTTTTTGAGTTGAGGTCTCACTCTGTTGCCAGGCTAGTGTGTAGTGGCATGCTCACGGTCACAGCAGCCTCAACCTGCTGGACTCACTCAGGCAGCCCTTCCACCTCAGTCTTCCAAGTAGTTAGAACTACAAGCACATACCACCACATCCGGATAATTTTTTGATTTATTGCAGAGACAGGGTCTCACCACGTTTCCCAGGCTGATCTTAACCCTCTGGGCTCAGGCAGGCCACTTGCCTCCGTCTCCACCTCCACCTCCCAAAGTGCTGGTAATACGGGTGTGAGCCACTGCACACAGCCTGACTAACTTTTAATGAAGTATTACCTTTAAAATCAGGAGTAAGCCGGGCTCGGTGGCTCAGCCTGTAATCCTGCGCCTTTGGGAGGCTGAGGTGAGTGGATTGCCTGAGCCCGCGGGTTCGAGACCCACCTGGGCAAATTGGCGAGACCTCATCTCTACAATAAATCAAAATGAGCTGGGCATGGTAGCGCGCACCTGTAGTTCCAGCTACTTGGAAAGCTGAGGCGGAAGGATCGCCGGAGCCCAACAGGTCGAGGCTGTGGTGGCCGGGAGCGGCCACTGCACTACAGTCTGGGTGACAGAGTGAGACTCCAACTCAAAAAAAAAAAAGGCCAGGCATGGTGGTTCAGCCTATAATCCCAGCACTTTGGGAGGCCGAGGCGAGTGGATTGCCTGAGCCCGCGCATTCGAGACCTGCCTGGGCAACTTGACGAGACCTCATCTCTACAACAAATCAAAAATTAGCCGGGTGTGTTAGCACACACCTATAGTTCCAGCTACTTGGAAGGCTGAGGCGGCAGGATCGCCGGAACCCAGTAGGTTGAGGCTGGGGTGGCCGGGAGCGGCCATTGCACTCCAGTCTGGGTGACAGAGTGAGACTCAAACTCAAAAAAAAAAAAAAAAAAAAATCCGATGTAAGACAAAGGTGCTCACTATCACTATTTTTGTAATATCACTATCACCACTCACTATCAACACTTTTGTGAAATGTCGAATTAGGGTTTATGGTCAATCCAGTAAAGAAATGAGAAAATGAAATTAGAGACATCAGAATTTGAAGCAAATAAAATGCCATTATTTTTATTGTTAAGATTATTTACATAAGAAACTTGAAGCATCTACTAGTTATGAAAAGTAGGAGTTTGAAAGGTGACTAGATGTAAGATATATTCGTAAAAATCAGTTGCATTTCTGCCCACAGGCAGCCAGCCATTTGGTAGTAGATTATAAAGATTTTTGATTTATTGCAGAGACAAAGTCTCACCAGGTTTCCCTGGCTGGTCTTGAACCCCTAGGCTCAAGCACCTAGCCATAAATATAACAAGACCACTACAGAAAAATCATAACATTTAGCTGACATATGAAAGAGGATCTAAAAAATGAAGAAAGATACTGTTTATACATGGTAGGAAAGCTTAATAACAGAAAGATGTCAGTTTCCTTCAAATAGATCTCTAGATTGAGAACATTTCTAATAAATTCCAGCAAGTATTTTAACATAACATGTTTAAGATGGTTTTTAAAAATTCATGTGAAAGAGGAAGGAGCCGAAAATCGCCAGGACATTTCTGAAGAATAGAAAGGGGAGACTGATAAGCAGACTAGTGACTTTGGAGCTCTAGTAATTAAGAGAATGTGGTATTAGTATATGGGCAAACTGTCCAATGGAATAAAATAGAAAACTCAAATAGACCCACTTTTTTTTTTTTTTTTGAGTTGGAGTCTCACTCTGTCACCCAGACCGGAGTGTAGTGGCTGCTTCCGTCCACCGCAGCCTCGTCCTGCTGGGCTCCGGCGATCCTTCCGCCTCAGCCTTCCAAGTAGCTGGAACTACAGGTGCGCACTACTATGCCCGGCTGATTTTTTGATTTATTGTAGAGATGAGGGTCTCGCCAAGTTGCCCAGGCAGGTCACGAACCCGCGGGCTCCCAAAGTGCTGGGATTACAGGCTGAGCCACCGAGCCTGGCTTAGACCCACTTCTATTCAGATCTTTAGTAGTTGCTAGAGACACTGTATAAAATCAGTGACAGCCGGGCGTGGTAGCGCGTGCCTATAATTCCGGCTACTCGGAAGGCTGAGGTGGAAGGATCGCCGGAGCCCAGCAGGTTGAGGCTGCGGTGGCCGGGAGCGGCCACTGCACTCCAGTCTGGGCGACCGAGTGAGACTCCAACTCAAAAAAAAAAAAAAAATTTGGCCAGGCTCAGTGGCTCAGACTCTCATTCTAGCACCTTGGGAGGCCAAGGCGAGTGACTTGCCTGAGCCCACGGGTTGCAGACCAGTCCGGGCAACTTGATGAGACCTCGTCTCTACAATAAATAAAAAATTAGTCAGGCGTGGTAGTGCACGCCTGTAGTTCCAGCTACTTGGAAGGTTGAGGTGGAAGGATCGCCAGAGCCCAGCAAGTCAATGCTGTGGTGGCCATGAGTGTGCCATTGCACTCCAGTTTGGGTGACAGAGTGAGACTCCAACTCAAAAAAAAAAAAATAGAAAAAGAAGAAATTAGATTCTTATTCTTTCATCATTTATAATTTATCTAGATAAATTATCAAACTGTTGTCAGAAAATATAGGTATGTATCATTTAGATCTAAGGATTTTATAGAAAAGAAAGCACTAGTTATGATAGGAATATTGATTAACTTGATTATATTAAAATTAAGAACTTTTGTCTTAAAAGACACCATAAAGAAAGTGAAAATATTGTTAAAAATTTGGAGAAGATAATCATGATACTAAAAATACTGAAGAACAATGGATGAAGACCTGAACAGACATGTCTCAGAAGAGGGGCTACCTATGGTCAATAAGCATACAAAGGAATGTTTTCTATTTAATGGTCAGGAAATAATAAGACCACAGTGATACACTATTTTGTACTTGTGATTGAGAGGTCATGGAATTGTGATATCTTTTGTTATTGCTGGCAAAAGATATGGCATTTAGTTGTCACATCATTTGAGTCCCAGTGAATCTGGAATGTTTGTTGGTCTTTTACAACAATAACATTTCTGAAGAATACAGTCAGCTTGCCTCTGCCTCTTTTTAAAAGATGAGTGCTCCTCATTGGGGGTTTTCCTACGGTTCCTCATGGGCGATTTTGTGTTATGTGCTATCCACTCCTGTACTACATAAGTGACGCTCTTCTCAGCTTGTCACACATGGACAGAGGCACACCATATTCTTTGCCCCTCTTGATATTAATGTTGATCATTTTGTCAAGGTGTTGTCCAGTGTCTTCGCTATGTAGTTTCTATGGATTAGATACTTTAGGGCCATGTAAATACCCTCCTTCTCACCAAAACTTCCTTCTAAATAGGCCGGGCTCAGTGGCTCACACCTATAATCCCAGCACTTTGGGAGGCTGAGGTGAGAGGATTACCTGAGCCCACGGATTTGAGATAAGCCTGGGCAACTTGGCAAGACCTCATCTCCACAAAAAATCAAAAAATTAGCCAGACGTGATGGTGCACGCCTGTAGTCCCAGCTACTAGGAAGGCTGAGGCAGAAGGATTGCTTGAGCCCTGCAGGTCGAGTCTGCAGTGACCATGAGCGTGCCCCTGCACTCCAGCCTGGGTGACAGAGTGAGACTCCGACTCAAAGAAAACCCAAAAACTTCCTCGTGAATTAGCATTCATTGATGCTTCTTGCCCGAACCTGTTTTTCTGTGACGATGGCAAAAGGGTCATTTCCCAACTCCAGCACTCTGTTCACTTACCAGTCAGCACTTGTCATTGAATCGTACTATGTACCTTTCCCCGTCTCCTGCTTATTTGTTATCAGTATAGAATCATAGATTCCTGTTTGTTTTTTCCAGTAGTTGACAATTCATTACTTGTGTTGGCGTAGGGCTCATGTTTTTCTTATCCATTACGTCTATGTGTTTAAACTTTCTTGACCATAACCTACCTATACGAAATGTTTTCATTGAGTATACACATACATATGCTTGTTTATCATGAAGCATTTGATAAAGCAGTACTTTTATTACACTCTGAGTTTTTTTTATTTTTTATTTTACCTAGTCTTTTTAAGGTTGGTTGTGATCACTATATTTAATTCATAGCCCCCAAGAAATTTAAAATCACTTTGCTGTGTTATTCTGCCTTTCAGAAATGATGTTTGATTTCATTTGAGATTCATTTTTTCATGTTTTCTTTTCTTTTTTAAACTTTGTGTTGTAGAAAATTGCAAACATATAAAAGTAGAGAGAATGGTTTGATGAACCATCATAATATATATGTATATATTTATATATTGTATATCCACTAGTTAGCTTTATCAATTATCAATACATGGTCAACTTTTTTTTTTTTTTTTTTTGAGTTGGAGTCTCACTTGGTCGCCCAGACTGGAGTGCAGTGGCTGCTCCTGGCCACTGCAGCCTCGCCTGCTGGGCTCCGGCGATCCTTCTACCTCAGCCTTCCGAGTAGCCGGAATTACAGGCACGCGCTGCCAGGCCCGGCTAATTTTTTGATTTTATTGTAGAGATGAGGTCTCGCCTGCCCAGGCGGGTCTCAAACCCGGGGGCTCAGGCAATCCACTCACCTCAGCCTCCCAAAGGCGCGGGATTACAGGCTGAGCCACCAAGCCCGGCTCATGGTCAACCTTGTACTTTCCTTTAGATTAAAGCAAATATTAAGCATCAGAACATTTCATCCATAAAATATTTCAGTATGTTTCTAAAAGATAAAGACAAAAAATACTATTTTTGCCTCTGAAAGAATAATTCCTTAATGCCATGTTTCCAGTCAGTGTTTAAATGAACAGAAATAATTATCTCATAAATGGTTTACTAGGGTTAGTTTGATTAAGTTAGGATCAAATAAGGTCCACACATTGCATTAACTAGTATCTCTTATGTGTCTTTTATTTATTATTTATTTATTTATTTATTTATTTTTGAGTTGGAGTCTCACCCCGTCGCCCAGACTGGAGTGCAGTGGCTGCTCCCAGCCACCGCAGCCTTGAACTGCTGGGCTCCGGCGATCCTTCCGCCTCAGCCTTCCAAGTCGCCGGAATTACAGGCATGCGCTACCACGCCCGGCTGATTTTTTGATTTATTATGGAGATGAGGTCTCGCTGCCCAGGCGGGTCTCGAACCCGCGGGCTCAGGCAATCCACTCACCTCAGCCTCCCAAAGGCGCGGGATTACAGGCTGAGCCAGCGAGCCCGGCTCTTATGTGTCTTTTACAGTCTGTAGAGAATCCTGTTATCCATGTTCTTGCTATCTGTAGACCATTATTTATGGAATGATGTAAAAAACATACTGTGTTATACGTCTAGGTTCGGCGTTGGGCTATCCTGTCTGCAAGAAACTTGGGAAAAGTGGACAGAGATGACTATTATGATTTAGAGGAAGTTTTAACTTGCCTTTTTAAAGTCATTGAGTTGGGGCTTTTGGAAAGTCCAGACATCTATACTTCTTCTGTCCTCGAGAAGGGTAAACTGATTCTTCTTCCCTCACACATGTATGAAACTACCAACTACAAAAACTATTGGTTAGGTGAGTATTGTTCCTACACTGATATAGTTAATATTTTCCTTTAGTTCTTATGAGTGTCCTAAAAAGGACGTTTTTGGTGATTTGATCAAAATTGCTAAATATAGGCTGGAGGCAGTGGCTCACACCTATAATCCCAGTATTTTGGGAGGCTGAGGTGAGAGGATTACTTGAGTTCAGGAGTTCAAGACCAACCTGGACAACATAGCAAGGCCTCATCTCTTAAAAAGAAAAAATAATTAGCTGGACGTGGTTGCGTGTGCCTATAGTTCCAGCTCCTTGGAAGGCTGAGTTAGAAGGATCACCTGAGCCTAGATGGTTTAGGCTGCAGTGCCTGTGAGTGTGCCACTGCACTCCAGCCTGGGCGACAGAGTGATACTCTGACTCAAAAAAAAAAAAATTGCTAAATATAGGATTTAATAGTTCCTACTTCTTATTCTGTCATTAAATTTACTTACCCATTATATATCTTTTTTTGTTTTTTGTTTTTTTTTTTTGAGTTGGAGTCTCACTCCATGGCCCAGACTGGAGTGCAGTGGCCATTCTCGGTCACCGCAGCCTTGACCTGCTGGGCTCCGGCGATCCTTCCGCCTCACCATTCCAAGTAGCTGGAACTACAGGTGCGCGCTACCACGCCCGGCTAATTTTTGATTTATTGTAGAGATGAAGTCTCGCCTGCCTAGGCGGGTCTCGAACCCATGGGCTCAGGCAATCCCCTCACCTCAGCCTCCCAAAGTGCGGGATTACAGGCTGAGCCACCGAACCCAGCTTATATATCTTATTTAAACATTTTTATCCTAGAAACTTTCTGTATAAGAGATACATTTTCAAGCTTTGATGAATCTTTTGTTTAAAACAGTATTGGACAAACAGTATTAGTATACTAGTTGACATTAATTGATTGGTTGTTAATATCTCTTTTCCAATGTATAAAATATTTCATGGTAGAAAGAGTTTATTAGTACTGCTTACAAATTCTGTACTAACTCAGGGTAGTTCTACCCTATTTAATTAATTCTAAGTCTTAAAGTCATGTGGGCAGTGATTTTTTTTCTTTCTTGGTGGTATATGAAACATGGTTTCTTAAAATTGAAGGCATCTTAGGTTGATAGAATGTAAGTTATGTGGTAGTCATCTTAGAAATTGTTTTCTAACACTTGAATTGGTCTGAATTTCTGTTACTTGGGAGCTGTTGTGTACAAATATCTCAGACTTAAAATGTTTGAGAAACAGTATTGTTTTAATGCCATCTCTAGTTTAGTTGACAAAAGAAAACCATGGCAGGGAGATGAAGCAGAACTGTCAACTAAACTAGAGATGGCATTAGAACAGTACTGTTGCATCGATTCAAGAAAACTGTAAATGATCTTACAGGTATTTGCATGTTGCTAACCATTCTGGAGGAGCAAGCCATGGATTCATTGTTGTTGGGCCCAGATAAGCAGAATGATTTTATGCAGTCGATACTTCACACCATGGAGAAGCAATCAGATGGTAATAAACTTGAAATGCTGAATGTTTTTGAGTGCTGTGATGATGATGTACTTTGAAAGTGATAGTGTTACTGCAGGATTTGGTATATGGTGTGGAGAAAAGAATTAACTTTTATGGTTTAGTAACAGATTCAGATTTTCAAATCGGAAAGGATCTTTAGAGTTTAATTCAACACTGTCCTTTCATAGAAGAAGAGTGTGAAGTCCTGCAAAGTTAACTTACTTTTTCATGTTGACAAAGTTAGTGATAGAATGATAACCAGAGCATTTGGGAAACCCATTTGTAATGACATGTGGGGAAAGCCTCCCCTGTCCCACGTTCTCTTTGCCTACTGCTTCTTTTCTCTGGTTCTTTGTCCAACACAGTAACTGCCAGCCATGTACTTATTTAAATTTAAGTTAATTAAAATTAAAAATTTAGGTTTTTTATACCACTAGCCATATTTCACAGCTCAGTAGCCTTATGTGCCTGTTGGTTACTCTACTGAGCAGTGCAGGTACAGAATTCCCATCATCACAGAAGGTTCCCTTGGGCAGTACTTGTCTAGATAATCTAGAAAATTAAGTCTAAAACTTATAGTCATGTTTATCATTAGATCTTGATCTCCTTTTGCTTATGGTTGTATTAGGCTGATCATGAAGGATCTGTATTTAAATACATGTTTTTGATCTTCTTTATGAAAGAATGAATTAATGAAGAAAAAGTATGCAGGATTATATATGAAAACGTAATGTAACTTTTTTCCTCTTCCATTTTTTCTTTTCTTTTCTTTTTTTTTTGGAGTTGGAGTCTCTGTCACCCAGGCTGGATAGAGTGTAGTAACACTCTCACGGCCACCACAGCCTCATCCTACTGGGCTCTGGTGATCCTCCCGCCTCAGCCTTCCAAGTAGCTGGAATTACAGACATGTGTCACCACGCCCAACTAATTTTTTTTTTATTGTAGAGATGAGGTCTCGCCAAGTTGCTCAGGCTGGCCTTGAATCCCTGGGCTCAAGCAATCTTCTCACCTCCACCTTCCAAAGTGCTGGGATTACAGGCGTGAGCTACCACGCCCGACTCATTCACTTATTTTCATGCATGATGACTGTGGGTTATACAATAAAATATATCAATGTTATTCTTTTTTTATGGCATATATTTTCTTGCTAGGTTATTCCTGACTAAGGCTGTGATTAACTCATTTGGCTGTATGAGTTGTTCATTTCTTTCGCTGTGCCTAACTGCTCATCTAATTCTGTCCTTTCTGTTAATCTAGCTCCCTTTTTCAAAATATTAGGCCCCTCTCTAAGAAACCTTTCACAATTATCTTCATCTAACTACTTCCTTCCTTATTTGAGAGCTTACTAGAAATAAGGCTCTGTGTCAGCTGCAGGGGAGGATACAGAAATGCAAGAGAAGGTCTATACAAATTACTGATAAAATAGCAGAGGCTCAGAGGTCCGAGGGAAGTAAAATCACAGGTTCTAGGGTAACTAAACACCCGTCAGCAACTGAGCAAGTTAGAGCACTTGCCTCAAAGAATAGTGTAGATATTAAGTGGGGAATGTTTAATGTGGGAGGAGGCATTAAAGCTGGACTTTTAAGGATGCGTGGGATTTTGATGGGTATTGCTGATAGGGCATTCTGGTGTTATTTGGAAACAAGCCACTGATCTGTTTTTGCTGTAGCTGGTGTGTGATTGTGGGAATATGACAGGTGAAGCTGGAAAGAAACAGCATATCAAGACATTTTGAGTTCTTGACCGAGGACTTGAGAGTTTTTTCTTGGAAAACATTAAGGAGCCATTGAGGGTCTTTGAGTAGGGCAGTATCTTGCCTCTTAGTATCTGATAGAGAAGAGAGAAAGGATTAGAGGTAAGAGCTTGTGAGTAGTGGGAATTCCTGAAAATAGTTGAAAAGTAGATAACAGTCAAGCCATGTTGAGTTACGGATAGATGAAGAATGTGTATCTTTGCCTTACCCATTAGCTAAGGCAGTCAGTCCTTTACAAAGACTAGCTGTATGACCCACAAAATAAAGGCTTATGCTGAAGCAGACTTTCTTGTATCATAGGCCTCTTTTAGATCTGTAAATACCGACTTTCTCTTTCCTTTTTTTTCTCTCCTTTTCTGTTATTTATTAAAGTTCTGGGAGCAGATGAGGAGCTGAACAGGAAAAGTTGTTTCAGGTGTGGCAAACAGGGTGTAAGAAGATTGTATTTACCTAGACTGTCTTATTGCCCATTAAACATTTTGTTTTCCATTAAGCATTTTTATGCAGAGTTGTCATGGTATTACTTAAAAAATTTTGAAAATTTGCCACAACTTGTAAAAATCTGTTTCCAAGGATTGGCATTGCTTTGGTTTAAATCACTTTCTGCTTAGTGTTCATTTTTATTGCTAACCAGATTAAGAATGCTTGATTCTCAGTATATGTTAGTACATTTTTCTGATTGTTTTGATTCAGCGATTGCTTTATTTTATTTCAGATGATAGAGCTGATCCTTTCTGGCCAGCATTACACTGTTTCATGGTGATTCTGGATCGCCTTGGATCTAAGGTCTGGGGTCAACTTATTGATCCTATTGAGGCATTTCAAACCATTATCAACAATGTGAGCTACAATAGAGAGATCCACAATATACGGAATAGCTCTGTAAGGTTAGTTCCATTAATATTAGAATTTAAAAATAATCTTTAGACCAGGCATGGTGGCTCACATCTGTAATTATAGCACGTTTGGAAGGTTGAGATGGGAGGATCACTTGAGCCCAGGAGATCAAGACCAGCCTGTCTCTACCAAAAAATTAGCCAGACATGGTTGTTTGCACCTGTAGTCCCCACCATTTGGAAGGCTGAGGTGGGAGGAGTGCCTAGAAGGTCGAGGCTGCAGTGAGCCGTGATTGTGCCACTGTAGTCCAGCCTGGGCAACAGAGCAAGGCCCTGTGTCTATTTTTAAAAAAATAAAATAAGGAAATGTGTTGCAACTGACTTAACAAGAGGTTTTTTTTTCCCTTCATTAATTTTTATTTATTCTTAATGTTTAAGGACCAAGTTGGAACCGGTGTCTTATTTGGATGATAATATGACTTGCAGCCAGATGGTATATAATCTTGAAAAGACCAAAAAGGTATAAAACACTTTGAAAATTCAGATGATATTAATTGCTTTTATATTGTGTAGACAATGTTTTACATAATTAATTGAATTGCTGATTTTATGATATGACTTATTCTGAATCCACTGCTACGTAATGCTTTCTGATTGAAGAGATGTATTGTGCATGGGGGATATGGACTCTACCTTTTGCACACTTTGAAAAATCAATTTCTAAATGTGTTTAGGGAAAACAGAAAGCTTATGGGAAGATAAGTGGCATGACTAGAAATCAAAACTAGCTAATGAAAACATGGCCAGAGTACATGAAGGTGGTATAAATTTGCCTTTTCTTGAAACTTTAACCTCAAAATTCAACTTATGGTTTCAGTTTCTTGGGAGTTATACAAACAATATACAGTATACCCAATAGGACAGTTGAAAAATATATTTTCAGCCGGGCTTTGTGGCTCAGCCTGTAATCCCGTGCTTTGGGAGACTGAGGTGAGTGGATTGCCTGAGCCCGCGGGTTCGAGATCCGCCTGGGCAACTTGGCGAGACCTCATCTCTATAATAAATCAAAAAATTAGCCGGGCGTGGTAGCGTGCACCTATAGTTCCAGCTACTTGGAAGGCTGAGGTGGAAGGATCGCCGGAGCCCAGCGGGTTGAGGCTGTGGTGGCCGGGAGCGTGCCACTGCACTCCAGTCTGGGCGACTGAGTGAGACTCCAACTCAAAAAAAAAAGAAAGATAGAAAAATATATTTTATTTTTTATAACTTGGATGTTAAACCTGTCACAAATGGTGCTTTTTTATCTAAACAGTATTTCTTTCATTTTAGGACTCTGGATGGAGATCAGCCATATGCCCAGATTATTGTCCTAACATGTATGAAGAAATGGAAACATTGGCTAGTGTACTTCAGTCAGATATTGGCCAAGACATGCGTGTTCATAACAGCACATTTCTGTGGTTCATACCTTTTGTTCAGTCCCTCATGGATCTTAAGGATTTGGGTGTGGCTTATATAGTAGGGGTTATTCATCACCTACACTCAGAAGTCAGAGATGTCCTCAACCAAACAGATGCCATGTGTGACAAAGTCACTGAATTTTTTCTTCTAATTTTGGTATCAGTGATTGAACTGCATAGAAATAAAAAATGTTTGCATTTGCTGTGGATTAGTTCCCAGCAGTGGGTGGAAGCCATCGTAAAATGTGCCAAGCTTCCTTCCACTGCATTTGCACGGAGTTCTGAGAAGTCATCTGGAAATTGCTCCAAAGGAACAGCAATGATATCATCATTGCATTCAATGCAGTCTAACTCCGTACAACTTGCTTGCGTGCAGCTGATTAGAAGTCTCCTTAAAGAAGGTTATCAGCTTGGACAGCAAACTCTTTGTAAGCGATTCTGGGATAAGCTTAACTTATTCCTTCGAGGAAATTTATCTCTAGGTTGGCAGTTGACTAGTCAGGAAACTCATGAGTTACAAACTTGTTTAAAGCAAATTATTAGAAACATAAAACCCAAAGGACCTCAATGTAGCACTTTTATGGATCTGAGTTCTACATATAAAGCCCCTCTTGCATCGTATATAAAAGAAGAAAGTGAACAAACAGAGAAGAAGTTTAAAAAAGACATGCATTTGGGAAGTTCCAGCCCAACATTTTCTAAAGAACCAATGAAAGCTGACACATATCAAGTGCAAGAGAGTATGTCAATCAAAGCAGGTAGTGCTATAGAAGAAGAGAATAATGACCAAAATTATATAAAGGATTTGAAACTAGAAGACTATCTTTCCACTGAGTCATGCTCAAAGCAGAGTAGTAAAAACCTTACTGAAAGAGCTCAAGATCAAATTAAAATAAATGCAGGGAAGCAGCAGTCTATAAAAGATGACTCATATTCACCATATAATAATACTTCCAGAAATGGTCCAGAAAGGGAATGTGACGGAGGAATAACAACATCAACATGTTTGTTGACTGAACCTAGCACTGAGTCTCTGGAAAAAATGTCCACATCAACTGAAGATTTTTCTGTAAAGGATGATGCTCTTGGTAAATCTTCAAAACCAAAAACTAAGGCACAGAAAGATGATATCTGTGCAAAGTTATCACACGTAATGAAGCAACACCGGAAAAGTAGCTTGGTCAATAATGTCAATTTAGAGGAAAATCTGGCTGCATCTAACATTGAGAGTTTCTACTCAGGGAAAGATAGTGGAGTTCAGAAAGGGGATGGCTTGATACACAATCTAGATTCTTATAGTAGTCTGGATGATGATAAAAATGGAGAACAAAAATCTCAAAACAGTGTTTTGCTGAGAAAGAAACAAGTAAAGAATGAAGAATTAGCTCTTTTCTCTGCCCATGAAAATAATTGTAAAATACAAGAATGTCATGTTGATGATAAAGATTTGATCTCTACAGAAATGACCAATACTTTAGTGAAAAAAATGTCTCCCTTTAAAGATCCTTTGACTGTACTTGAATCAGTAGATGAAGAGATGAGGAAGAATACTGATCTAGTTTCTTGTAACTTGACAAGCGAACAGGCTCTTTGCATCAGTCCTGCGTCTGACATCTTAACAGATTCTCAGGTAGACAGAGACCTCCACAAATTGTCTTTAATAGCTCAAGCCAGTGTTACTAAGTTTCCATCAGATTCAACTAAAAAAAACTCATCCCACTTACGAAGAAAAGTAAAAGATAATAAAAGATGCTTTACAGCTAATGAAAATAATGTCGGGGACACCAGCCATGGACACATTATTATTATTTCAGATTCTGATGATGATGATGATGATGAAAGACTTCTCAGTCTTGACAAACACATTAGACAGGACAAAATATGCCTTGAGAAAGTTAACAGTCATGTAGAAGAGAAGCTAATAAAGGAAGTAAAAACAAAGTCGCTTTTGGAATTTGAGGAACCTATGGAGTCTCAGGTTTTTGAGTTTGAAAGTCAGGATGATGTGTTTTCAGTTTGGCAAGATCATAAACTAGACAGCAAGAATTCAGTTCAGGAGGATGAAAAGAATTCTTGTTTGACTCATGTGGTTGATATCACAAATGACTGGGGTTATGATACAGATAATGTATCTAAAGAAGTTGTTAAAATGGTAGCAGAGGGCATCAAAGAACACGCAGGACAACAGGGTAGTAGTATTTCTGTTGAGAATTTTTGTGAAACTGAAGTAAAGAAACCTAAGAGAAAACGATTGGAAAAACCAGTGGCTGAAGATCCTCTGAGGCCTTCACCTTCTGTCAAAAAGGAGGACCAGTCTAATAATAAGAGAGATCTTACTAAAAAAAAAGTTACAGGCAGAAGGACTACAACTCCCAGTTCAAGTATTCAGAGAACTAGTACGGTTCCACAAAAGAAGTCTCCAAAGCCTCGTACTTCCTCAAAACCCCCCAGGAGAGCCCCACCTTCTAAAACCTCTAAGAAAACCCAGTCGGATGCCAAAAAAGGACAAACTAAAAATTCCAATTACCTAAGTTGTAGGACAACTCCTGCTATTGTGCCACCAAAGAAGTTTCGCCAGTGTCCGGAGCCCACTTCAACAGTTGAGAAACTTGGCTTGAAAAAGGCTCCTCGTAAGGCATTTGACTTGTCCCAGCGATCTTTAGAGTGTATAGGTCGGTTACGTGACCATGGCAAAACTGTTGGAGTAATTGATACCCGGAAAAAGACTAAAGCAAAGTCTCCTCAGTCTTTCTCTGTCAAAAACAGTAAAAAGCAGCTTATCAGTCAAGATCTTCAGTTGCGAAGACAGAGGAAACCCAAATCACAAAAAAATAGACGAGGAGTTGCTGATTCTAAAAGTACAGATGCTATAAAAACAGGGCCACATGCAGCACAGAATTCTGATATGTTTGTAGCAGAATCTGATAGGTTAGGTTATAATTATACAGGAAGAATTGAAGTACTTGCCAACAGTAATGAGAAACAGTTAATACACTGTAAGCCTTCTGAGCCAGAAACCAGAAAAGCAAACCATATTTCTCTGGTGACCGATGATGCTTGCCATTTGAACCAGTGTGATTCTGTAGTGTTAAAGGGAAAAATACCAACAAATAAAGTAACTGTCTCTACTTCAGAGGACCCCTTAAGTGGAGGTGGTCTAACAGGGTGTCACGTAAAGGTAGCAACTTTGAGAGAGGGAGAGTCCAAATCCAACAGTGATATAGAGGATGATTTATTTTTAACACAGCGTGATCCTGAAGACATGGATTTATGTTCACAAATGGATACTGGTAATTACGATGTCAGTGAAGTCGTTTATGGAAAATACACGGTTCAGGTAGAAGATGCTGTGCCTTGGTCTCAGTTGGCGTCTTTGAGTGGCAAAAAGTGTAAGTACAAAGACTGTGTTGAAACCGTGAAAAACCAGGATGAATACTGCTCAAAACATTCTCAAGCTAAAGCAGCAGATGAAGATGTATTTCGGAAACCTACTTTGCCTCCTCCATCTAAACGGAGACGTCCCACTGCCAAAGTTTTTAGCTCAAGTAGTACTTCACGAATTGCTCATCTTTCCAAGTCTTTGGAAGATACTTCAGTACTTCCACCACCTCTAAAAAATAAGTCAAGTGGGGTACAGCCTACTTTGAAAGTACCACCTCCCATTACTCTATTATTTCAGAAGCCAGTGGGCGAAACAAAGAGTTTATGCAGTGTTTTTCATTCCCAGACTGCAAACATTTCCAACAGACAAGGTTACAAACTTCCATTTGGTGAAAGCAGGTCTTTTTCGACTTTCTCGCCACCAAACATTCTCTTACCATCACAGTCTCTCTCTGATACCTTTGTTAAAGAGATTTTAAAATGGAAATATGAAATGTTTTTGAACTTTGATCAGTTTGGGCCCCCTGCAAGTCTCTGTCAGTCCATCTCAAGACCTGTGCCTGTCAGATTTCAAGATTGTGGAGAATACTTTAATGTTTTTTTCCCTTTGATAATATTGAATACTTTTGAAACGGTAAGTATGTGTTTAGGTGTATGCTTCTCCAAACTTTTCAAGTTGAATCTTTTCTTTGCCATGTTGAGTAATGATTAGGGTACAGTTAATTGACCCTTTTGATTTAGATATCGTCTTTAGATTTCATGTTGAACCAGATGTTTGTACCAGTCAGCGTTCTAGATGCTGGCAATAGGAAACACTTTCTTAAGCTCTGTCCCCTGGAGCTTATAGACACAGTGCATGGTGCTAAGGTACCAAGGCTGGGGTGGGACAGGAGAGTGTTTGATGGTGCCCAGGCAATGGAAGACTTCTCCAGGATAGTCTTCTGTCTGCATTGGTTTTGTGTTTAAGTAACATAGACCTCTACTGTAGTTTTCTTGAGGAGGCAGCAAGGGGTAAATTCCATTGAACACAGAGTCATGAATCCTGAGTTTCTCTTCGCACACCTGACTTCCGAATGGCCTGCTTACAGCGACTGGTCTCCCTGTACGCAAACCCCAGCACATCCTTCTTTGGTTCTTTCTCCTCCTTACTCCTCGTGACTTAGGGTTGACAATAAGATACAGGATTCCCAGTTCAATTTGGACCTCAGAAAAGCAGTGAAGAATTCTTTGGTGTAAGCGTAAGCATTCAACAGCATTTTGAAGGATGTTTTTGGTGTCAGAAGGTGGTGGGGTGTGAACACTTTTTCAAATTCCTCAAAATCCCTGCATATGCAGTAAGACTCTTAAAAACAGAACCAATAGTGTTGAGGTAAATAATCATGAATTCATTTATTTGAAAAAAACTGGGATGTTCCATGTGTGCCAGGTGCTGTTGCAGGCCTGAGAGGTAAAGTGGTGAACGAGACAAATGAGCTCTCTGCCCTATGGAAGTGATTGCTTTAGATTGCCTGAGTGTGAGCTAGAACAAACGGGGCAGGGCGCTCTCAAGGGCAAGATCAGATAGCCTCTGTGAGCACATGGTGTTCACACTGAGGCCCACGTGCCTCGCAGGGTCAGCTGTGGGAAGGATGTTCCAGGCAGAGTAGAGTGCAGAGGCACTCTGGGAATAATAGTCTTGCTGTGTTGAAGGAGAAGGAGGTATTAAGCACAGATGGACCTATCTACTATGAAAGAAGGTCATTAAGCGAATTGTGACTCCTGTACATGGCAAGATCAATGGCTTTTATAAAGCTTGAGTCAGTGCATCTTTAAAATGTACTTCATGTTGTATCTTTTATATCGATTTATACCCCATGTTTTAACCATTGTTTTAAGAGTTGAAAAGCACTGAATTGCTTAGAAGCCATTTATGGCACTACTAAAGATGGACACATATTTCTGGTTTTATTCTTCCCTGAGTTAAAAGATTCTTTTTTTTTCTTTGGTACACAGGGTTTTGCACTGTCACCCAGGCTGGAATACAGTGGTGTCATCATGGCTCACTGCAGCCTTGAACTTCTGGGCTCAGGTGATCGTCTTGCCTCAGCTTCCCGAGCATGAGCAACCACTCCTGGCTAATTTTTAAATTTTTTTTTAATAGAGACTGGGAGTCTGACCAAGTTTCCCAGGCTTTCGTATTCCTTTTTGAGATTTTTTTCAGGACATTTTTGTAGCCTCAGCCTTTTTAAAACAAAATGAGCAAAAGTTTCATTTATATATATACAAAGTTTAAAATAGTCAAATACTTCTTTCTATACAACCCATTATAAAAAAAAAAAATCAGGCACCCTTTACCTGTCATGTTACCATTTTCAGTTCTTAATGGGTCCTTTTGAAATTTCTGTATTTGTAAATAACATGCCTATCTTGTAACTTCCGGATTTTTCAGTGTTGGGCATTCTTTATGAGTATCCCGCTTCAGAAAGTACCGCCTATTCCCAACCCAGCCCTCACACACACCTTTCCTGTTTCCTGTCCTCACTATGGCATTGTCTTGTAATTTTTAAATCAGTTTTTGTTGTTTTGACCATGTAAAAGGCACCCTCAGCTAAGTCATGCAGTATGTTGTTAACCACTTTTCCTTTCCTTCCAAACTGTTTTCCTTGGATTTATTATTTTATTTTTTATATACTTATCACTACATTAACTTCACTCTCTTTTGAATGTTTAAAACTCTCATGATCAGACACATTAGTTAATCTAGAAATTTCTACTTTGGTATATGACAGTTTATCTGGAATAGCCATCCTTTTCCTGGGGCTTAGCGTTTTCTTCTTCCCTGGGCTGGATTTCTCCGTCTCCTGTACCCCATGTTATCTTTCCTGATCATTCTCTTGTTTGAGTGAAGCATATCCTTCAAGCTTCCTGTCAAAAGGGGATGTAGGAGGTGAATTTTTGAAACCTTGCATGTCTTAGAATTTATTTAATCTCTTTTTTTCTTCTCATTTTCTTTTTCTACTTTCTTGGAGGCTGCCTCAGCTTTTCTTTTGAAGCTGCTAAAAAAATTTTTTTAAGCGTATTTTTAGTTTCCTGGAATTCTTGTTCTCTAAATATTCCTTTTTATAGAATCCTACTCTTATTTCTTAGACATGGTATTTTCTGTTAGCTAAGCTTCATTATTTTTTAATTTAATTTTTTTTTTTTTTTTTTTTTAGTTGGAGTCTCACTCTGTCGCTCAGACTGGAGCGCAGTGGTCGCTCCCGACCACTGCAGCCTCAACCTGCTGGGCTCCGGTGATCCTCCCGCCTCAGCCTTCTGAGTAGCCAGAATTACAGGCATGCACTACCACGCCGGGCTGATTTTTTGGTTTATTGTAGAGATGAGGTCTTGCCAAGTTGCCCAGGCGGGTCTCGAACCCGCGGGCTCAGGCAATCCACTCACCTCAGCCTCCCAAAGGCGCGGGATGACAGGCTGAGCCATCGAGCCCGGCTTAGCTAAACTTTATTAATGAAAATCTTTTTTTTTTTTTTTTTTTTTTTTTTTTGAGTTGGAGTCTCACTCTGTCGCCCAGACTGGAGTGCAGTGGCCGCTTCCGGCCACCGCAACCTCGCCTGCTGGGCTCCGGCGATCCTTCCGCCTCAGCCTTCTGAGTAGCTGGAACTACAGGCATGCGCTACCACGCCCGGCTGATTTTTTGATTTATTGTAGAGATGAGGTCTCGCTGCCCAGGCGGGTCTCGAACCCGCGGGCTCAGGCAATCCACTCACCTCAGCCTCCCAAAGGCGCGGGATTACAGGCTGAGCCACCGAGCCCGGCTGAAAATCTTAAAGTTAGCTAAAAGTTTTCCTTTTTCTGCATAGTTTCAATTTCCCCAGTTGGCTTTTTCTTGTTCACATTGGTGTTGATAGTCCTTTCTGTTAATTCCTTTTTTCAGGTGGCTGTTGTCGTCTAGTGGTCTACTCATATTTAAGAACAGGAGACTATAGCCGGGCATGGTAGCGCACGCCTGTAGTTCCAGCTACTCGGAAGGCTGAGGTGGAAGGATTGTCAGAGCCCAGCAGGTCGACGCTGGGGTGGCCGTGAGTGTGCCATGGCACTCCAGCCTGGGCGACAGAGTGAGACTCCAACTCAGAAAAACAAAACAGGAGACTAAAAAGTATTTTGGAGCGTGATTTATAGTAGCCAAAAAAAAGCCTAAGTGTCCATAAGCTGATGAATGGATAAACCAAACAGGGCCTGTTTCTACAGAAAATGCAATATTGCTCAGCCATAAAAAGAAGTGCAGTTCTGACACATGTTCACAATGAGCCTCGAAAACATTGTGAAGAAGTCAGGTTCAGGAGGTCATCTGTTACATTGTTTTATTCATATGTGTTGTCCAGAACAGGCAAATTCATAGGAACGGGAAGCAGCTTAGCAGTTGTCAAGAGAAGGGAGTGGGGCATGGGGCAGGCTGGGCAGATTGGGACTAACTGCTAATAGGCGTAGGGCTTCTTTGGGGGAGTAGAAATGCTCTGGAATTAGTGCTTGTGGTTACACAACACAATGAATAAAACTCCAGTACTGAAAACTACTGAGATGCACCCTTTAAAATGGTGAATCGTATGTGATACACATCTCAGCTTAAAAAGAGAATAGACTGAATGCAGTGGCCCACACCTGTTATCCCAGCACTTTGAAAGGCTAGGGCAGAAGGATTGCTTGAGCCCGGGAATTAAAGACCACCCTGGACAGCACTGTGAGATGTCATCTCTACCAAAAAGTTAGCCAGGTGTGGTGGCACACACCTGTAGTCTCACCTAATTGAGAGACTGAGGCAGAAGGATCGCCTGAGTCCAGGAGGTTGAGCCTGTAGTGAATCGTGATTGTATCACCGTACTCCAGTCTGGGTGACAGAGTGAGACCTGACTCAAAAAAGAATAATTTTGAATAGCAATAAGATTTTTTTTTTTTTTTTTTGAGTTGGAGTCTCACTCTGTCACCCAGACTGGAGTGCAGTGGCTACTCCCGGTCACCACAGCCTCCACCTGCTGGGCTCCGGCGATCCTTCCGCCTCAGCCTTCCGAGTAACTGGAACTACAGGCACGTGCTACCACGCTCGGCTGATTTTTTGATTTTATTGTAGAGATGAGGTCTCGCCAAGTTGCCCAGGCGGGTCTCGAACCCGTGGGCTCAGGCAATCCACTCACCTCAGCCTCCCAAAGTGCGGGATTATAGGCTGAGCCACCGAGCCCGGCTAGCAATAAGATTTTAAAATGCTTAGGAAAACATGACACCTTCAAGTATTTTTACAAAAACGATCCCGTGTGATTGCATTATGGAAGTTAGATGTGATCTGAAGGGTGCTGTAGCATGGTAAAACCCAACGTTAGTTTCATTCTCTATGTTAAGATTTTGTGCTTAGATGCATTTATGAGCTATATTTTGTTACATATGTAAGACCAAAACGCTAGAAGCTTTAAATGAAAGGGTAGGCTTGTTGACTATTGGCACTTCATTAGGAACACCATCTCCACCGTTATGTCAGTATCTTTAGTCTTTATTTTTCCTCATAGGTCTGAGTTCCCAAAGAAGGATCTTCAGATATTTTGTGTGGAAAGTATAGGCCTGGCTGGAAGCTGAGTGTGGGGAGAGGGCTAGGGGGCAGAGGAGAGATCTCAGCATTTAGGATATAGTTGCCCCCCCCATAAAGTAATAAAGTATCCCTGTCCTTTCTCCTGACCCTTTATCCTCTCAAGAGCTTATATCTCTGGAGTTTTCTCCTGGGATCAAGGAGGAACAGCCTCCCTTTAGCATCCTTCTGAAGGATGTTAACTCCTCCCAGTTGGAGTTCAGCTTCTTGGGCTTGCTAAGTTAGTCACCATTCATGCATCTGCTTTCCAACTTCCAACATTTTGATCGCTTGTCTCTTTTTGCTTTGTCCTAGGTGGTTAATCCTGTTTTTAAAAATCCCTTTGATATTTTGGTGGAGTTTCAGTAGAAATAAAAGGAAATGCATGTGTTCAATCTATCTTGACATTACCTTAAAGTTTTATCTTTTTTTTAAACCAATTTAAACATATTCTTTCAGCATTTTTAGTTTATACAGGACAATAGTTATTAGTGATATTAAGCTACTCTGTTTAAGCTACTCTGTCTTTCTAATAAGCTATGGGCTGTGGCATCTGCCACAGCCTGGACCAAGAGTCATACTCTGATACTGCTGTTTTTTGACTTTAAGTTTGTTAATGGAATGCTATAATGAGTGTAGACTCTTTACAAAAATGTTATTGGTATCCTGTTCAGATTCGGAAACACAGTGGATTATTCAGTTAATATGTTTTATTACAGCTGGAATGTAATGACATTATGTAGAATTATCCCGCAGCACAAAAGATGAATAGAAGTAAATTCAGCTTTTAGAAATATGAGTCTTTTGTATACTGAAGACTGAGAGAAGACTGTTATTTTTTAGTCCTTGCATTTAACACATAAAAGTACTAATTGGATAAATGTGCACTTTTGCCTGGAACCAATTTTTTGCAGTCATTTGTGGCAGATGCTCTTAAAATTTAGATTTGCTGTCTCTGTCTGTAGTCCTGTACTGTCACCTCTTGGTGGGTGCTGAGTATAGTCATTGGAGGTTGCATGGACAAGTAGCAGCAGGAAAGGAGTGTTCTTCGGGGCACCAGCTTAGATTCTCAGTGCCCAATAGGGAGATTGCTCCATTTCTTTGGCAAGTTTCAACTTTCAGATTGGGAATAGGATGCTTTGACTAATTTCAGACTGGAATCAGTTCTGTGAAGGAAACGAGCAGGCTGATAAGATGAGCCGTTATGAGCAATGATATTGGGAGGCTGCTCTTGGGACCTGGTTGAGAGCCAGAAAAGAAGAGTGTTGTGCAAGAGGTGGGCAGGGTGTTAAGAATGTAAACCTTGAGATGGGAACTGAGTATGTGTGAGTAAGGAAGTTAGGCTGATACGGCTGGAGTGAAGTAACTGAGGGGAAAGAGAAGGTCAGACTGGAGAAATGAGCAGAGCCAGGCACAGCCCTATAAACTACAGGTTACTATTTCTCAGTTCACTGACAAAGTATTAGGAGAGCTTTGGTTGGTTGTTGAGACTGGAGGGGTAGAAAGAAACACCAGTTTACAGTTTTCACACACGCTTCTTGGTTGTGGGGTGGGGAATGATCTGTAGAAAGGCAAGCGTAGATAAGTAGACCATTCAAGGGGCTGCCATAGTGGCCTAGATACTGATGGTTTGATTGGATGGTAGCTGTGTAAATGGAGAGGAATTGAATATATTGAGTGTAAATTTTAGAATTCTTACAAGACTTGGTGATGGAGTGAATGTGGGAGTTGAGAAGGGGATGATTCTGAATCTGGAGCTTCAGCATCTGGTTAGATTTTTATACTATTTGCCAGAGGTCAAATGAGTGTGGGCTAATTGCCCTCTCTTCTGGGAATGAAATTGCCAAAGCCAGAAAATGTAGTTGAATATGTCAAACTAATATATATTGTGAGAAAGCCCTGGAGTAGCTTAGGATGGGATTGGGTTATTGAAGTAGGAAGAAAATAAGTAGACCAGACTAGAAGAATTCCATAGAAGGGAACTAGGGCGGAAAATAATTGTTTTGGTTTTCCCTGTTTTCCTTCCCCATATTACCCTGAGTTGAGCACTGCCCTATGTTACCTTGTGGTGCAGAGCAGAAAAATTACAGCTAACTCATAGCTGTCCAAAGCAGTGGATGGCTTTAGGGTGTTGCTGCAGCCCAGCTCTCCCAAACTAGCAGTAGCGGTTGTTGAGAGTTTACTTGTTCCCTCGCATGCCTAGGGCTGGGTTGTAACCAAGGAAATCAGAATTGAAAAAAGTACCAGGGTAGTCTTGGAGGTTATAATATTAAAATGCTTGTTCCCAGAGATAGAGATCCCCCCCACCCCGTGCTCCCTACCCCCCACTCTTCAGTAGAGGCATAGAAGCCAGGTGGTGGAAGGACAGACCTGTTGTTCCCACAATGCACTTTTTCAGCTGAGATGCCCTATGTCCTGGGGAGTGTGAACGCAAGTGGGAAAGTCAGAATTCCCTGTCTGGAGTGTAGTCGCTGTAAGAGAAAAGTAGCAAACTGAGTAACGCAGAGCAGATAAAGCAATTAGTGGAACAGTCAGAAGATTTTAATCGTAAGCATATTAAATATTTTCAAAGTAATAGGCGAGAACACTGGAAACGTGGGAGAAACCATGAAGAACATCAAACAGAAGATCGTGAGGATGGGCAATATAATGGCTAAAATAAAGAGCTCAGTAAGAGAGTGACTGGCAGCCACTGCCTTACTAGACTGTGGTATGGCCATGTTTTCTAGCTTTGGCTTCCTTCCCTACCTTGGGGAGGTGAATCTCCTCTCTCTCTCTCTCATTTACTTTTTAAATAAACTATATTTTCTAATCCATAAAAAGAGAGAGAGGACGTTAGATACAACTGAAGAACAAGTAAGTGAGCTAGACCATTGGAGCAAATAACATCTCCTCCGGGTGTCAGGAAAGGTGTGAAAAATATGTAGGAAGAAGCAAGAGTGGGTAGAGAAGTGTCCCTGTATGTGAAGTCAGGGTCTCAGAAGGAGAGAAACAATGTCTGAGGGGGTAAAGAAACCAGACCACATTCTCCTAGAATAGAGAAGGAATTGAGAATTCAGGTTGAGAGAACTTTTAATACCAAGGGAATATAACTGAACAAGCGTGCATGTAAGCAGTTATATCAATACCTTTAGAATATATTAAAAAGGCAAAGTGAAAAAAATTAGCCAGGTGCGGTGGGGCATACCTGTAGTTCCAGCTACTCAGGAGGCTGAACGTGGAGGGTACCTGAGCCCAGGAATTCAAGACTGCTGTGAGCCATGATCACACCACTGCACTCCAGCCTGGGTGACAAAGCAAGACCCTATTGCTAATAAAAAAAAATTTCAAGTAAAGTATATATGATGGTAGGTAAAACTTCAGACCTGTAATAATTAGTCTAACAATGAACATGTGAGACATTCATGAAGAACACTTAAAAACTATTTTTAAGCCAGGCTCGGTGGCTCAGCCTGTAATCCCACGCCTTTGGGAGGCTGAGGTGAGGGGATTGCCTGACCCGCGGGTTCGAGACCTGCCTAGGCAGGTGAGACCTCATCTCTACAATAAATCAAAAAATCAGCTGGGCGTGGTAGCGCATGCCTGTAATTCCGGCTACTTGGAAGGCTGAGGCGGAAGGATCGCCGGAGCCCAGCAGGTCGAGGCTGCGGTGGCCAGGAGCATGCCACTGCACTCCAGTCTGGGCGACAGAGTGAGACTCCAACTCAAAAAAAAAACAAACTCTATTTTTAGGGCCAGAAAGGAAGATATTTTGCTTTATTCGAAATGGAGAGAGGTGCCATGCTCATGGATGAAACAGCTTTACATTGTAAAGATATCTTCTCTTTTTTTTTGAGTGGGAGTCTTACTCTGTCACCCAGGCTGGAGTGCAGTGGCATGCTCATGGCCATGCCAGCGTCGGCCTGCTGGGCTCTGGTGATCCTTCTGCCTCAGCCTTCCAAGTAGCCAGAACCACAGGCATGTGCTACCATGCCTGGCTAATTTTTAAAAATATTACAGAGATGAGGTCTCACCAAGTTGCCCGGGCTGGTCTCAAACCCGTGGGCTCAGGCAGTCCACTCACCTCAGCCCAAAGAGCTGGAATTACAGGCTGAACCACCAACCCTGGCCATGATTTCTTTTTGAATTAATCTATGAATTTGGTGTGGTTTGAGTTAAATTCCAATAGGATATTTTTGAGGCAATGGATAGGCTTATTTTAATATTTATAAGGAAAATTATTAATAATGTGACTGAAAAGAACAGCATAACTGGGTGTGGAGGGTGGGAGAAATGACACTTGCCTTATCTTAAATGGAGACATTTCAAAGGCACAGTAATAGCCAAATAGAAGAATGACACAGGAACAGGCGAAGAACCCTATGAAACAGAAGGGCGACCCTGTAGCTTCTGACAGAAATGGCAAACTAGTATAAGATAAATAGGATACCACATATCAGTGGGGAAAGGATAGTTTGTTAGATAGGTGGTACTGGGAAAACCGGCCTATTTCACTGGGGGGAAAAATAGGCTAAGATTCATACTTTATAGCACACAAACTTCGGTCAATCTTGGTGACTAAGGTAATCATAAAAACCTAAGAAGCATTAGCCACAAAAGGAAGTATTAATGGATTTTGCTGTCAAAATTAAGAATTTATTTTCAATGGAGGACTCTATATTCAGAGTTAACAGATGAGAAGAAGAGAGTTTTAAAACATTTTATTTATTTATTCCCTGTACTGATAAGAGATTAGTAGCTAAAATATGTAAATAATTTTATTAAATCAACAGAAAAAGACAGGGAAGCCAATAGAAGAGGGACAACAAACAGCCAGTTTGCACAAGGGAAAAAGTTTGGTGGTAACAAGTATGTGAAGTTTGACTCTAAGAAGGAATGGAAATTGACAGAGTGATGGGCAAAAGTTTGTGATCTAACAGTCGTATTCCTGGGTGTACTCAACAGAAGAACATGTGCACATGTCTGTCCATGAGGCAACTGTGTCTTAGGATGTTACTTATAGGATTGTTTTATGGGTTTGGGGCTCGTTAAAGGAATGGCTAAATAAAATGTAGCCATCTTGCACTAGGGAATACTATGCAACAGTCAGTACTAAATGACTTTTAAAAAGTATTGGTTGAAAAATGAGCTAATCTGTAGTCCAATACCATTTGTAAATTACACTGCCTCACTGGGTTTTTCTGCAATACTAACACAGCTGTGGTGGGTACCTAGGGTGGAAGTTGTAATGGAAGTGGAGCCAGGGATAAAAGAAATCTAGACTCATGATGGTGCATCTTGAGCTGGACTTGGGTCAACTCTACCTGAGATCAAAAGGGTGAGGAAAAATAACAGCAAGGAAGCAATCATTGGATTTGATGGGTGACTTTGGAGGAATAGTAGTTAAGTCAGAAGCCAGGGGTAAAAGAAGTGAGTGGAAAATGAATTTTTTAAAAATGAACACGTTGACAGGGAGTGGGAAAAAAGAGGGTACTAGTTGTATGGTGATTTGGAGACAAGAAAGGGCTTTGTCTACTTGTGGGTTTTTGTAGAGCTAGCTCAATGTGTATGCTGTCGGGAAGGAGCAATGGGTAGGATGACATTGATGAAAGAAAACGGGTGACTCTAGGAGGTTAAGTCCTCAAGAGGAGCAGAGGGGTCCAGAACACGGTTCAATGGGTTTCCCTTACCTTTTGTAATGAAAGGATTGACAGGACGTGGATACGAATGTCATTGCTTTGCCTGTTTTGGGGCTTGTAGTTGGTTCTGTCCAGTGTAAGGCAAGGGTAACCTTGGTCACTGGGGGATGTTGCTGCAGGCTCTCCTTTTTCCCAGTGAAACAGCTGTTGTTTTAATAAAGTAATTTTTTTCCTTAAGATAATTTCCCTGGAGCATAAGAAAATCTCATTATAACCATTATAATGTAGAAATATTTTTATGAAAACATTAAAATATTTGATCTGAAAAATGTTAAATTACCAAATTATTAGTAAACATTCTGTTTTGTGGAATAATCTAGTCTCCAGAGTTATTGGGAAAGAAGAGGACTCAGACCTCCTTTGAGGATGAAGGCTAACTAAATATTACTCTTTCTTGTCTGCAATGGAAAGAAAAGGAACATGGTATGCTTTTTTAAAGTTATACTGCTTTCTTAGATTGTCACAGCATTACCACTGACTTTTACTATTTGATCTTTAATATAACCACTGAATGTTAGTTTCTGTTCAGTTTATCCTGAATGTTTCAGGGAGCTTGTTTTCTCACCATCTGCCTAATTTTTTTATCCTGTGAACCTAGTTGATTACTGTTTACCCCAATCATGCTTTGGTGGACCACAGACATTCATTTGTTTGTACTTTTAACTGTTATTTTATTTAGTGTGAAAATACTAGCTTCTGCCATCCATGATTTTTTTTAATTTCCCAGGTCTAAATGGGTTATGAAACAAACCTGTAACTGCATCAAGTATACAAGCCAACGAATTACAGAGTATACTGAGTGTATCTATTGGATTTTGTAACATCTCCAGATGTTCAACAGTCATTAGGAGAACATCGTAGCTTGCCCATAAGAGAGACACTTGATCTCTGGCTCCTGGGACTGCTATAGAAATGAATGACCACTGTAGAACATATCCACAGACCGAAAACAATCCCTGTATCTATTTGTAGTGATTCGTCATTCCTACCACCAGCTCTGGACAATCTGCCTTCAGTCTGTAGATTTACCGTTTCTGGAAGTGTCCTATATGTATATAGATCTATTCAGGATGTGGTCTTTTGAATCTGGCTTCTTTCACTTGTATGTTTTTGAGGCCCATCCATGCTGTAGCATATGTTAGTAGTCCATGACTTTTTATTGCCAGTTGATAGTCTGTTGTATGGATATACTGCATTTGTTTATCTGTTCACCAGTTGATGGACATTTGGGTTGTTTCCAGGTTTTGGTGATTGTGAATAATGCTGTGGATATAGAATGCGTTTGTGAAGATGACTCTGTGAACTTGGCATGCTGTTAGGGTAGGGTACTCAGAACATAAACTTGAGTAGTACATACTGATCGTAACTATCATGAACCAGAACCTGACCTCAGTAGCAGATAACACAAATTCAGTGTTCTTTTTTCCTCCGTCCATCGCTTAACTCATTGTGGTCTTGGTTGATTAACTTTAGTGCAGAAGCAGCTCAGCACCAGTAGTCTTTGATGCTAAGTTTCATCAGAGGAACTGAGGCCAGCTGTTGGTCTAAATACTTAATGACTAAAGTGTTACATATAGGTAAAACCCTTGTTGGGGCCCCAAAAGTAATCTATTTGTTAGTTTTTTAAAAGTTTGAAACCAAATGTGACGGACTTATACTAGTATTCTCCTGTCTAAATTAGGGGTAGTTTCTCAAGTGTACTTCTGAGTTTGACAAATTGGAAGATGGGTATAGAGCATTTTAGAAGCTGGCCAGATGCCATGTTGGATGCTGGTGAGGCATCCCTGAGGCTTGCATATCAAGTCCTTTGACTTGTGAGCCGATCTGGGTGTGCAGTGGCATTCTCCCAGTGTTGTCCAGCGGTGCCATCTGTAGTGCTGGAAATGCCTTCTGTCTGCAGTGTGCAGTATAGGAGCCACACATGACTCCTGAGCCCTGGAAGTGTGATTAGTTCAGCTGAAAAATGGCATTCTTAATTTTTCAAATTTTAATTAAACAACTCAAAGTAACTAATTGCTACTGAATTGGACGGGACGATTCTAGAAAATTTTATTAACCTCCTGCAAATGAATTTTTAGTTTCTACCACCTCTGATTCTAGGTTCTGGATTTTACTGTTGTTATTTTGGAAAATTTTGCTGTTAGCGATGACTTTCTAGAATGTTTTTAATTTCTTAATTTGCTTTTTTGCTTTGTACAGGTGGCACAGGAATGGCTCAGCTCTCCCAATAAAGAGAATTTCTATCAGTTGTATGTGCGAAAGTTTCCTGCCGATTATAAAAAATACTGGGAGTTCATGAGTAAGTTCTTTCTTACATATGCAACTTGGAGTATACGATATAATAACTGGAGAGTTCTAATTTAGAGAAGACGTCATTACTTGAATTTTGGAAGACAGGTTTTCTGAGCTGGCTCTGCAACTTACAAAGGATGTGTTTAAAGTCTTAATGAGGGTAATTACTGGGACAGTTACGAATATAAAATTTGTGATTTTTTTCTCCCCACTCTACTTAGAATGGCACAGGTTGACGCGTCAGTAGAAGCTGGGATGGGGGAGAGGGTCCATAGTGGTCTTTATAGAATTGGAGCAGAGTTTCCTGGCACCTGTCTTCTCATTGCATGATTGATCTGAACATCCTATCACTTTTTATGTACTAGTTATAAATATACCGAACATTCAGAACTCTTCTAAATAAAATGTGAAAGTCCTCTTTTTACCGTCAACCCCCAGTAAGCTACAGCCTACTCTGTAGATCCTGTTTAAAAAAATACACATGTGTGTAATTTGGGGGAAAGGTAGTACATATTCATTGTAAAATGTTTTGATAATATCAGTCAGCAATAAAATAAATATCACACACAGTTCCCATCATTCAGAGATAATTCCATAACATTTTGGTAAATGTCTTACTGCCGGACTTTTCACTCACCTGTATGGGTAGGGTGGCAGAGGGGAGTGAGAGTGTTCAGTGGGATCATTTTACTTATTTTGTGACATCTGTCATTCAGCCATTCAGCAAATATTTGATAATATTATTGGCTTGATAATAGATGATTCTCGATAAGATATGTAGCTGTGAACGAAACACAAAATTCCTGCCTTCATGAAGCTTATGCTCAACTTATTTTCATTTGCTATATTGTAAGTGTCTTTTCAGTGTCATTAAATAACAGTTTACAGTATTTCATAGATGGTTTTTTCATTGTAAGCATATTCCATAATTCTTTTTTTTTTTTTTCTGAGTCGGAGTCTCACTCTGTCACCCAGGCTGCAGTGCAGTGGCACGATCACAGCTACCATAGCCTTGACCTGCCAGGCTCAGGTGATCCTTTTGCCTAGGCCTTCTAATTAGCTGGAACCACAGGCATGTGCCACCACACGTGGCTAATTTTTTTTGATTTATTGTAGAGATGAGATCTCGCCATATTGCTCAGGCTGGTCTCGAACCTCTAGACTCAGGCGATCCTCTCGCCTCCACCTCCCAAAGTGCTGGGATTACAGGCGTGCTGCCCAGCTTCATAATTCATATAACAAATCATTTCTAGTTAGACAGCTTCATTGTTTATATTTTTCACTATTGTATAAAGTCTGAATAAAGTCCCTTTGCTAGGCCAAACATGTACATTTTAAAACTTTTTTTTTTTTGAGTTGGAGTCTCACTCTGTGCCCAGACTGGAGTGCAGTGGCCGCTCCCGGCCA
>NW_007113431.1:51700-61788 GCF_000164805.1 Carlito syrichta | reverse complement strand
ATTTATTGTAGAGATGAGGTCTCGCTGCCCAGGCGGGTCTCGAACCCGCAGCCTCAGGCAGTCTACTCACCTCAGCCTCCCAAAGGCACGGGATTATAGGCTGAGCCACCGAGCCCAGCTATTTTTAAACTTTTGATTCATATTGTCTATGCCTCCCAAAAGGAATACTGTTTTCACTTCTGACATCAGGACTATACACATGTGCCACCATGCCTGGCTAACTTACTTATTTTTTGTAGAAATGGGTTCTTGCTGTGCTGCTGAGGCTGGTCTTGAACTCCTGGCCTCAAGCAATACTCCCACTTTGTTCTCCCAAAATGCCGGGATTACAGCTGTGAACTACTCCACCTGGCAGATGACTTTTTTTTGTTTTTTTTTTTGCGTTGGAATCTCACTCTTTCACCCAAGCTGAAGTGTTCACGACCCCTGCAGCCTCGACCTGCTGGGCTCCAGCGATCCTTTTGCCTCAGCCTTCCAAGTAGCTGGAATTATAGGTATGCACCACCATGCATGGCTAATTTGTTTTGATTTATTGTAAAGATGAGGTCTCACCAAGTTGCCCAGGCTGGTCTTGAACCCCTGGACTCAGGCAGTCCTCTCACCTCGGCCCCCCAAAAGTGCTGGGATTATAGGCTTGAGCCACTGCACCCGGCCCTACTTTTTTAATGGATATACAAAGTCTGCTAGTGCTGTATATTTTTGAATTTATTACAAGAATTTGATTTGTTTTAAGTTAATTTTACTTAAAATAATTCTTTTGAAGTTATATAAATTCTGATTACTCCTTGTTTCGTAGTTTATCTGGAGGAATGTGAACTGGCTAAACAACTTCATCCAAAGGAAAATGATTTGGTGTTTTTGGTTCCTGAGAGATTAAATGGAGAGAATAAAAAAAATACAGAGAGAAAACTCATGGAAGATCTCCATGAATATTATTGTGGCTATATTCATAAGTTTCGCCGCACTTCAGCCAGTAAGTAAATAATGAGGCATTGACAAGGAATCTTATCAGATGCAAGCTCATCTAAGTTCCTCTAAAGTGTGCTTTACCAGCCATGTATTTGGTATGCATTTACCAAACATGTTTTTGCTTTGTTGAATACTTGCTGTTTAGTCTCTTTCCTGGTTTTTCTAGTCTTACCTAGAAAACATCCTGTTTTTATTGCTATAGCCTTACGATTTAAAAGCTTTGTTTTGTCATGCCCTCTTTTGGTACATTCTTTCATCTGACATTGTATTTGCTATAAAACAGACCATTTACAAACCATCTGTTTGTTATCTAAGTCACATTCCAACCTTGGCTAATTAGTAATGAGAAGACCAGGCATAAAACTCATTGTAAGGCAGCTTGAGGAAACTACTGTTTATATCATTCTCATCTATGTATTGTAGGAACTTCTCTTCGTAAGGTAATATGATAGAAAAATATTAGCTTGAATTTAACGAATACCAGGCAGTGTGCCTTGTCTTTCTTATGCACATTCATAATTTTTCCCAAAGCCGCTGCAAGATAGTAGGCATTATTCCTTGCTCATCAGGAAGCCATGGCTTCAGGATGTTAAGTACCTATTCAAGGCTTTCATCAATGTTAAGTGATAAATTCAGAACTGAAACTTACTTTTGTTTGACTGCAAAGTCTACTTTCTTTATTTTATGCCACTCTGCCTTTTGACGTTTGCGACTTTCTTAGTCTTAGTTATGTGAAGGGAAGAGCATGATTTCATTATTCCTTCTCCTTTTTGCATCATATCTTAAGTACAATGAAGCTCCTTAGACTTCAGCATCATACTGCATTACAATAGGTGTGCCATGTCTATTAATGTGATCAGAACTTAATTCTGTAGAATATACTTAGAAGAGTTGGAACAGGAGTATATGGTTTAATCTGTGCTTTTGGCTCCTGAGAATATTACATTTGCCAGATTTAAAGTTCTAAGGCAATCTCCTTCCCTGAACTCCTCATGGATCAAAACTGTCTGACGTCTCCCATTTGGAGATCCTTGAGAATGTCAGCCTCACTAGGCCGAAAGGAACCCTTGATTTTCTACCTGACCTCTGCTCTTCCTTCACCTTTCCCGTTTGTGAGCAGGGTCTCTGTTCTTTTAGTTGCTCAGACCAAAAACCTTGGAGCCATCTGTGATCCTTACCTTCTCTTACACCCTACATCTAGTACGTCAGCAGATCCTAGTGAATCTTTGCAGTGTATCCAAAATCCCAGCCACCTCTACTGCTATACCTGGATTCAGGCACCCATTCATGTTGACCTAGATTATCACAGTACCTTTGTAAGTGATCTTTCTTCTGTACTTTTCCCATTGCGGCTTATTTTTTTTGTTCTGCAGCAAGAGTGGTTCTTTTGGTTCGGTGGCTCAGCCTGTAATCCCAGGACTTTGGGAGGCCGAGGTGAGTGGATTGCCTGAGCCCGCGGGTTCAAGACCCGCCTGGGCAACTTGGTGAGACCTCATCTCTACAATAAATAAAATTTTAAAAATTAGCCGGGCATGGTAGCACGCGCCTGTAGTTCCAGCTACTTGGAAGACTGAGGCGAAAGGATCACCAGAGCCCAGCAGGTTGAGGCTGCGGTGACCAGGAGCAGCCACAGCACTCTAGTCTGGGCGACAGAGTGAGACTCCAACTCAAAAAAAAAAAAGAAAAAGAGTGGTTCTTTTAATCTGTTGCTTCCCTACACAAAACTGCCCTGTAGCTTTCTGCCTGACTCTGAGTGGTCTTCTGTCCTCACCACGATCCATAAGGTTCCGTTTGACTCTGCTGACTCGCCTAGTACTCTCTCCCTGCTCTTCCATTCAACCATGTTAGCCTTCTCCCAATTTCTGAAACACTTCTGACATATCTCTGCCTCATGCTTTTGCAGGTGCTGATTCTCTGCCTGTAGCACTCATTCTTCCTGCTGAGGGCATAGCTTACTCCCTTATTTCAGGTCTTTGCCCACACATCTCATCATGAGATCCTTCCCTGAGCCACCTCCTGCGTCCATCCCCATCACTTCCTCCCCTTCTTTGCTCTCCTCATGGCACTTACCACACCTGACATAATACTTAGTTATCTGCCTCCCTCTTCAAGAAGATAAGCCTCTAGAGGACAGGACATTGCCTGGTCTAGGAAGCCTTGAGCAAATATTTATTGAGTGAATTATTTAAATAATGTACAAAAAGCGTTTTATAAAATACCTGATTCTGAATAACCTTTTTTTTTTTGAGTTGGAGTCTCACTGTCGCCCAGACTGGAGTGCAGTGGCCACTCCCAGCCACCACAGCCTTGACCTGCTGGGCTCTGGCGATCCTTCCGCCTCAGCCTTCTGAGTAGCCGGAATTACAGATGTGCACTACCACGCCCGGCTAATTTTTCTTTTGATTTATTGTAGAGATGAGGTCTCGCCTGCCCAGGCGGGTCTCTAACCCGCGGGCTCAGGCAATCCACTCACCTCAGCCTCCCCAAAGACGCGGGATTACAGGCTGAACCACCAAGCCCGGCTTGAATAACCTTTTTTTTTTTTTTTTTTTTTTTTAATGAGTTGGAGTCTCACTCTGTCACCCAGACTGGAGTGCAATGGCCGCTCCGGCCACCGCAGCCTCGACCTGCTGGGCTCCGGCGATCCTTCCGCCTCAGCCTTCCAAGTAGCCGGAATTACAGGCATGCGCTACCACGCCCGGCTGATTTTTTGATTTATTGTAGAGATGAGGTCTCGCTGCCCAGGCGGGTCTCGAACCCGCGGGCTCAGGCAATTCACTCACCTCAGCCTCCCAAAGGCGCGGGACTACAGGCTGAGCCACCGAGCCCGGCTTTGAATAACCTTTTTAACTGGACAACATTATTCAGTGGTAACTGAAGTGCTTTTTTTTTCTTTTTGTTAATAGTGCGTAATGGAAAAGCTGAGTGTTTCCTTTCCATCCAGACTCAAGATAACTTGCCAGCCAATTTAAACCAACTTGTAGCATGTATTGTCATCAGTTCTCTAGTGACTACACAAAGGAAGCTTAAAGCCATGTCTCTGTTGAGTGGTCGGAACCAACTGGCTAGAGCTATTCTGAATCCAAACCCCATGGACTTCTGTACAAAAGATTTACTAACTACGGTACCTGAGAAAGTTGTAAGTGATGAGTATATGATATTAGAAAATGTCTTGTCAGGTTGTTCAAGCATCATGTTTTTAGCTACTGCATGCTCCTGTATGTCTACAACAAAGACATGTTCACTGTGAATGCATAGTTTAGTGCTTAATATTTAATCTTTATATTTAATCTTTAATATTGCAAAGTTTATAATTGGATTCATTAGCTTACCTCAGGAAAAGGCACAGTACAGTAATGAGGTGAAGGCATGCTGGAGGGGCAGCATGAAAATGTTAGATCAGCAGCCTACTTAAATGTTCATTAGGTGGTAAAATTCAGGGATTGAGTCTCAGGTTTAGTGGTGTGAAATTTGCTTCTGACTTATGGACAATTGACTGGTGGTGTTGCCAGTGCCAAGATGAGGCTGTCGACTTGTGCAAGCATAAGTTTTTCACTTTAAGAGCTGTGTATAAATTCTAGGAAATTAACACAGAGAAATGCAAAAGGAGACTAATTTTTTTGAACCACTATTATGTGCTGGGGCTTTCATGTCCATTATCTCAGTCAGTTTTCACCTTTTAAGGCATCTTAGATTTAATGAGTAAACAGAGGCCAAGGTTCAGAGGGGTTAGGAGTTTAGTAACCTTGCTTGTAAGTGAAACCGAAGCTTAGACTCAGATGTGACGCTTAGATCCATTGCTTTTTCCACTGTATCACATTATGTTAGGAAAGAAATAGTCTTGGAATGTTTTTACTGTCTAAGGGGAGTATTAACTAAAATGGAAAGAAACAAAAAGTAGAAGAAAGGTATAGATTTGTAAGTGCAGTTTAATCATCTTTGTAAGAATCAAAAACAAAAATACAGTTGTGATATTTGTGAGTATTTGAAGCCTGTAGATACTAATAAGTAAGTAATTGGCTTTTTTTCCTGTAGTGACAGTGGTTTTTACATTAAAGCTCATTTTGGTGTCTTGCCTATATAACCAAAGCTTTTGTCTGATGCACTGGAAGAAATTTGAATACATCTTTTTTTATTTTCTTCCTCTCATATGCTACTACAGAAAAAACAAACTCATTCTTATAAATATCTTTTTAAATAGACTGTCTACTTTAAAGAGTTCAACGAAGACCAGAAGAAAGCAATAGAAACTGCATATGCCATGGTGAAGCACTCACCTTCCGTTGCCAAAATCTGTCTGATTCATGGACCACCTGGAACAGGAAAGTCAAAAACGATTGTTGGCCTCCTGCACCGCTTACTGACAGAGGTAGGGATGAGTGAGGCTGAGGGATGAATTATTGGATTAACTGGCATGTCAGTGAGCATTATAGTACCTTTTCCCTTTCAGTATGTTTTTTATAGTCTATGGAACTATATCAGAGAAAGGGGTAGCAGAGGGAGGGAGGGTTATAAGAAGTAAAACAAGTAGAAAACACTGTCTTCTGTGAAACAAATCTAGAGTAGAATGGTGTCTTCGGGCTTCAGTATAGGCCATATCTCATGAGAGGAAACCATCTTGAGTGTATTCCTGGGCTACCTTTTGGGTAGACTGAGTATCAGTTAAAACAAGTCAATGGTAAAATAAGGCTCAGTGCAGTTATGCTGACATTTTATGCCAGAATAATTTTAATATCAGTGTAAGATGTCTGTGCTTTATTATTTTTTTAATGTTATTACAGTAATTTTCAGACCTACTTTAAAGAAAAACTAAACTTTGTAATGGGGCTCATCACTATGTTTTGTGTTTATGTGTTTGGTTCATGTGTGTGGCAAATTGTAGAACCAGAAGAGGGGGCATGCAGGTGAAAACTCCAATGCCAAAATCAAACAGAACCGGGTCCTCGTGTGCGCACCCTCCAACGCAGCTGTTGATGAACTTATGAAAAAAATTATCCTCGAATTCAAAGAAAAATGTAAAGACAAGAAGAATCCTATGGGTATGACACTTATGTGGGTTTTTAATTTGTTTTTGTTTTCAGTGTTTAGTGTGGGCGTCTTTGAATGACAAAGAACAAGCCAGTCCCAATAATAACTTCTCCCTGGGTTTGTGACTTGTTAATTCACTTAGCAAGTATTTCAGTGGAGCATTTACCTTGTGCCACGTACTGAGGTTTCAGCAAAGTGACATACAGCCTAGTGAAGAGGTGGACCGGCCAGTGGGCCATTCTTATATACAGTGATAAATTCTATAGTAGGGCTAATATTTGGGGTGTTTTCAGACCCCTCAGAGGGACCCTGATTTAGTCATGTGAGGATCAGGAAAGGCTTTGGAGGAAATGATGCCTGAGGAGATGAAACCTGAAGAGCAGTATGGAGGTAGCTATGGGAAGTGGGGTTGTGGGGGGGAGACCAGGATAAGAAAACCTCAGATGGTTCAGTATCACTAGATACAGCAAGTTCCACAAAGGCAGCCGTTTTGATGTGTTTACTGCTGTCCCCAGTGCCTAGGACAGCGCCTGGCTTTCAGTTGATGCTCAGTAGCAATTGAATGACTGAAAAGCTAGAGCATGAGGGGGTGGTGAAAGACGAGGCTTTCAGTAAGCACAGGTTTATTGAAAACAGTAGACCGGGCTCAGTGGCTCAGCCTGTAATCCTAGCACTTTGGGAGGCCGAGGTGAGTGGATTGCCTGAGCCTTTGGGTTCGAGATCAGCCTGGGCAACTTGGCGAGACCTCGTCTCTACAATAAATCAAAAAATAAGCCGGACATGGTAGCGTACGCCTGTAGTTCCAGCTTACTTGGAAGGCTGAGGCGGAAGGATCGCCAGAGCCCAGCAGGTCGACGCTGGGGCAGCCGTGAGCATGCCACTATACTCCAGCCTGGGCAACAGAGTGAGACTCCAACTCAAACAAAAAAAGAAAACATTAAAAACAATCTTTTATAGTTACTGAGTGTGACGTAAGTCGGTAATCCCCAAAATACTCCTGTGAACTGGGTATTAACCCTACTGTCTACATTTTATAAGTAGGTGAAACTGACACTTAGAGATGTTAAATATCCTGCCAGAGTAACTTTTCAGAAGAATTCACATAATCATGAAGAGATTATCACAGATGATTCAGCACACTTCCTTTAGTGAAGGTGTACAGTTATTTCTGTTTGCTTTACCTTAACACTTACTCTTCATACCACTCATTTTGAGTGGCATAGTTATGGCTTTGGATTGGACGGCTTCCCCAGGCTCAGAAGTCTTACCTTCCCTATCAAGTTTTATTTTCCTTAAAGATACCTGACAGTGCCTTTCATCTGTTAGGATTAGATTTAGCTGTAAGTAAAAGACTCTAAATACAGTGGCTTATATGTGATAGAAGTTTATTTCTTTTTACTCAAAAGCCTGGAGGTGAGCAGTTTTAGGACTGTTCCCAGAGTGATTGGTTTGGTGACTGCTTTTGAAAGTCTTTGGAGACCCAGGCTCCTTCAGTCTTGTGGCTCCACTGTGTATGGCCTCCATTCCTTAGCGTGCCTCATGGTTGGGGACAGAGTTACAGCTCCAGCAAGTGTGGAGTAAAGATGAAAAGGGTCAGAGGGAACAGAAAAGCCATATTTTTTTTTTTTTTTGAGTCGGAGTCTCACTCTGTCGCCTAGGCTGGAGGGCAATGGCACACTCACAGCCACCACAGCCTCGACCTGCCACCTGCTGGGCTTAGGCAATCCTTCAGCCGCAGCTTTCCAAGTAGCCAGAACCACAAGCATGCGCTACCACATTCAGCTAATTTTTTAATTTATTGTAGAGAGGAGGGCTCGCCAAGTTGCCTGGGCTGGTTTTGAACCCTCGGGCTTAAGCAGTCCACTCGCCTCGCCCTTCCAAAGTGCTGGGATTATAGGCTCAGCCACTGAGCCTGGCCTGACTAGCCATATTTTAAGGGAGGTTCCTAGGTATTGCCAACAGCACTTCTACTTATTTCCTCTTGACCACACCCAGTTGCAAGAGAGGCTGGGAAGAGGTATCTTTGCTCTGAGGGTCACACACGTTTTTCCTTTTACTGCATATGCACTGCCTACTTGTAGAATTCATTTGCGCTTGAGGTTTAAAATCCATTGTCAGTCTGCAACTTTTCTACTTGCCATTGTGTTTGTGAGATTGCTGATTTTATGTCTAGCTACAGTTGCTCATTTTTTTCTTTCTTTTTTTTTTGAGTTGGAGTCTCACACTGTCACCCAGACTGGAGTGCAGTGGCTGCTCCTGGCCACTGCAGCCTCGACCTGCCGGGCTCCAGCGATCCTTCCACCTCAGCCTTCCAAGTAGCTGGAACTACGGGCGTGTACTACCACGCCCAGCTAATTTTTGATTTATTGTAGAGATGAGGTCTCGCCAAGTTGCCCAGGCGGGTCCCAAACCCGCGAGCTCAGGCAATCCACTCACCTCAGCCTCCCAAAGCACTGGGATTACAGGCTGAGCCACTAAGCCCCGCTTACAGTTGCTCATATTAATTGCTGCAGGGTGTTTCACTGTGTGCATGCACAATTTATCCTTGATAATTTTGATTTTTTTCCTTTTTTTGTTGTTATTTTAAACTGTATTCTAATAGACATTCTTATACTTTTGTGTATTTCTCCAGTACAGGTATAAAAATGTTTATTGCTGTGGGTAAGTGAGCTGTACTGTGTAATACTAAACAATGATTAAAAGGAGTACACTAAAGCACAGCATTCTTAATCATGCCTCTTGCACATATGTGCAACTTTCTGGGGCAGTGCTTTTTTGTATTGTTATTTTTGACAGGGTCTTGCTCTGTCAATCAGGTGAGACTCAACTCAAAAAAAAAAAAAAAAGTCTTTGTCTAGTTTCGGTATTGAAGTTCCATAGACTTTTAAAAATGAGTTGAGGAGAATTTTTCTGTTTATTCTTTGGAATGTTTTGTATAAAACAGATGATCTGTTCCTTGAAGGTTAATTTGTTGTTATTAGTTTGTTTTATTTTGTATTTTTTTGTCTATTTTTTGACAGAATGAATAAATTTTTATCCATTGTTTAAATATCACTTATGCTTTTAGGTCTGATCAGATTTTCTAGTTTCGCTAATTCATATTTTTCCAGAAAAATTTCTGTTTCAACTAAGGTTTTTTATTTTTTTATTTTTTTTTTAGTTTATTTTTATTTTTTTTTGAGTTAGAGTCTCACTCTGTCTCCCAGACTGGAGTGCAGTGGCACACTCCTGGCCACCGCAGCCTCAACCTACTGGGCTCCAGCAGTCCTTCCGCCTCAGCGTTCCAAGTAGCTGGAACTACAGGTGTGCACTATCACACCCGGCTTATTTTTTGATTGATTGTAGAGATGAGGTCTCACCAAGTTGCCCAGGCGGGTCTCGAACCCGCGGGCTCAGGCACCTTGGCCTCCCAAACATGGGATTACAGGCTGAGCCACCGAGCCCGGCCCAACTAAGGTTTTTTAATATATTGGTATAAAATTTCTCATAGTATTCTATTTAAAATCTCAACTGCATCTGGTCGGGACCCCTTCATCATCTGCTGTATTGTGTTGATTCTCTAAATCCACATGTGGAGCAGGCCTGGGGTTAGAAAGCACAAGGAGAGAATCTGTCCCCAGCTGAGCCCAGGCCTAGATTGATACACTTGTTTCCATCCCCCTCTTCCATTCCCCTTGACTTTCTGGTGGACATTATTACAGTCTAAGCCCCTTTTACAGAAATTTCTGTATTCTTATTGGAATGGTAGTGTTACCAATATAGACATTTGCCAAACTCCTAGATTTAAAGGTTTTGTAATCTCTTCATTTTAGTGACTGTAAAGTAGACTCTTTTTTTAGATTGAAAAATATAGTTTATAGCTGGGCTCGGTGGCTCAGCCTGTAATCCCGCGCCTTTGGGAGGCTGAGGTGAGTGGATTGCCTGAGCCCGCGGGTTCGAGACCCGCCTGGGCAGCGAGACCTCATCTCTACAATAAATCAAAAAGTCAGCCAGGCGTGGTAGCACGCGCCTATAATTCCGGCTACTTGGAAGGCTGAGGCAAAAGGATCGCCCAGCAGGTCGAAGCTGCGGTGGCCAGGAGCGGCCACTGC
>NW_007113431.1:41890-51664 GCF_000164805.1 Carlito syrichta | reverse complement strand
GATCAGAAATATAGTTTATTTAGAAAGTAAATTAGAGAGAGGAGATTCACCTCCCCAAGGTAGGGGAGGGGGCCAAAACTTAGGAAAACTTGACCTGGCCCCTGCTTCTTCCTTAACAAAACAGTAGCCTGCCTCAACTTAAAGAGCAAACAAAAACCTAAGCATCTTGATTACTGCCCAGCCCTGATCCTTTGGGGTACCAGGGCAGCTCAGGGGCTTTCAAGTCCCATTTTTAGCTCTCTCTCTCTCTTTTTTTTTTGAGTTGGAGTCTCACTCTGTCACCCAGACTGGAGTGCAGTGGCCGCTCCCGGCCACCGCGGCCTCGACCTGCTGGGCTTCTGCTATCCTTCCGCCTCAGCCTTCCACGTAGCTGGAACTACAGGCGCGCGCTACCATGCCCAAGCTCATTTTGATTTATTGTAGAGATGAGGTCTCGCCAAGTTGCCCAGGCGGGTCTCGAACCCACGGGCTCAGGCAATCCACTCACCTCAGCTTCCCAAAGGCACAGGATTTCAGGCTGAGCCACCTCTCTTGTTTTTGACCTTTAGAAATTTCTCTAACATTCTTCTGAGCTCAGTCTTCAGTGTAAACGATGTCTGTCGTGATTTATGGAGCACTTTTGGGTATTTACAGTGGGTAGATTTCCAGGTCATCTCATCCACCTTTTTGGTGGAAACATAAGTGAATTAAGCAGTTTTCACACCCTCAAGTCCAGGGAAGTTTGTTGGTCTCAAATTTAGGGGAATGAACTGAACTAGGATCAAAAATATGCTGTAGCGGCTAACACCTGTAATCCCAGCACTTTGGGAGGCTGAGGCAAGAGAATTGCCTGAGTCCAGGGGTTCGAGACCAGCCTAGGCAACTTGGCGAGACCTCATCTCTACAATAAATAAAAAAATTAGCCAGGCGTGGTGGTGCATGCCTATAGTTGCAGCTACTTGGAAAGCTGAGGTGGAAGGATCGCCTGAGCACAGCAGGTGAGACTGCAGTGGCCATGAGTGTGCTACTGTACTCCAGCCTTTGCAACAGAGTGAGACTTGTACTAAAAAAAAAAAGATGCTGTAGGTAACTAAAAACAAGCCATTTATTCATCACATAATCATTATACTCACTGTGTGCTAACTACCATCCTAGGCAGTAACCAGAACAATACCCTGTTCTTTTGCGATTTAACGTCCAGTGGCAGGATAGGCAATAAACAACTCTGTGTTGTGTCAGATTCAGGCAGATGCTGAGAAGCACTACATGATTACTGTAAGTTAACCCAGTGATGCAGTGGGAAATTTTTTTTTTTTTTTTTTGAGTTGGAGTCTCACTCGGTCGCTCAGGCTGGAGTGCAGTGGCACGCTTGCAGCCACCTCAGCATCGACCTGCTGGGCTCTGGCAATCCTTCCACCTCAGCCTTCCAGGTAGCCAGGACTACAGGCACGTGCTACCATGCCCAGGTATTTATTTATTGATTGATTGATTGATTGTAGAGACAAGTTCTCGCCAAATTGCCCGGTCTGGTCTCGAGCCCACGTGCTCAGGCAGTCCACTCACCTCAGCCTCCCAAAGTGCTGGGGTTACAGGCTGAGACACCAAGTCCGGTGGAAATTTTTAAATTAGATAATATGTGGTAACCTGGAATAAAATGCAGTTAATAAACAAGCAGCATGAGTTTGTAGTTTTTGGAATGATTATACTCAAGAATTTCTGCCATGTGTCTGTGTCCCTTAGATTCTGAATCAGTAATGTGATGTGGAACATAGTTTCAGAAGGTTTGTTCTGACTATTCTGCAAAAAAGGATTTGGTGATCAAATAAGATTCTGAGATTAAAATACACTTTGAAGCCAGGCTCGGTGGCTCAGCCTGTAATCCCGCGCCTTGGGAGGCTGAGGTTAGTGGATTGCCTGAGCCCACGGGTTTGAGACCCGCCCGGGCAACTTGGTGAGACCTCATCTCTACAGTAAATCAAAAAATTAGTTGGGCATGGTAGCACGTGCCTGTAATTTCAGCTACTTGGAAGACTGAGGCGGCAGGATCGCCGGAGCCCAGCAGGTCGAGGCTGTGGTGTCCGGGAGCGGCCACTGCACTCCAGTTTGGGCAACAGAGTGAGACTCCAACTCAAAAAAATAAAAAATAAAAAACGAATAAGTAAAATAAAATAAAATACACTTTGATATATGATGTACAAAAAGTTTTTGAGATAATCTGTGGTTAAGAAAACTGATTTATTTTAACTCGCCATTTCTCAAATCTATTTTGCTACATGATTTTCTGCAGAACACTGTCTGAAAACATTAATGTAATAGAATCTTGTTTCTGCAGTTTGACTTTGCTAGCTTTTATTGAGTAGAAGTGATAAGTTCTTGCCTTACAGAGTTGTTAGGAAGAGAAGACTGTCTGAAATAATATATAAGAAGGCTAGGATATACTTTCTGGTATCTAGTTGCCAATTCATGTTAGCTCTCTTCTCTGAATATTAGTATATTTACTTAGAAATAGGTGAGACAGGACTTTTTGGCATGTCCTTCTTAATCTTTAAGTGTGAATTCTATCAACAGGAAACTGTGGAGATATAAATTTAGTGCGACTGGGCCCAGAAAAGTCTATTAACAACGAGGTTCTAAGATTCAGTTTGGACAACCAAGTTGACCACAGAATGAGTAAGTACTAAATACGGTACATACTAGTGTTTTCTCTATTTCCTTTGTGTGGTAGAAAATGACTTGGGCACCAAAGGTAATTTGGAGACTCCAGAAATAGTCTGGCTTTGGAAACTAGTTTTCCTTCTTATCGTGTTTGCTTTTGTGTTTGTTAGAGTTAGCATATAATTTTTTATTTTTATTTTTATTAGAAAAAGAATTACCTGTTCATGTTCAGGAGATGCATAAAAGAAAGGAGTTTCTAGATGATCAACTAGATGAGCTTTCCCGGCAGCGAGCTTTATGCCGAATTGGAGGGGAAATGCAGGTATCTAAACATTTCTTTAATAACTCAGGTATGCAAACTAGTTCGTGATGAGTATTTAATGCCCTTTACTTACTGGAGAGTGGTACAACAACTCATGCATATGTAAAACCATGGTTAAGATGGTACGTCTTTACATCTGGGGTTAGCAAACTTTTTTTGTAAAGAGCAAGATAGTAAAAATTATAGACTGTATGGGCCATATGGTTGGTCACTGTTGCAGCTGATGAGCTCTGCTTTAGTAGCATGAGCACAGCCATAGGTAATACATAAACAGATGGATGCGGCTATGTTCCTGTGAAGCTTTCTTTACCAAAACAGATGAGTCCTGACATTTGGCTTAGAGACTGTACTGCTTTTTGCATTTGGCTTGTAGACTCTACTGCTTTCATATTAAAGCTGTTCTGAATTTACTGAGTATCTTTCATTTGCAAGTTAAAGAAAACTAGTTCACATTATGTTAGACAAAAAGGGAATTTACTGGCTCCTACACCTGAGATCTAACAGCGGATTCATTTCAGCACGGGTAGATCCAGAGGCTCAGAGGATATCATTTCTCTACCCCTTGATTTGTTTTTCTCTGTGTGCCAACCGTTTCTTCTGCAGGAGAAGATGATTGTCAGTATCTCAGGCTCCACTATGCCACTTTAGAAATACCATAGGGAGAGACGGTCTCTCCTTGAATCCGAGCGTTAATTCCAGGACTTTGATTTGTTCCTGAGTGGACAAGCAAGTCTAACCCTGTTTTTAAGGGGATGGGTGCCATGATTGGCCAAACCTGTGTTATATGCCTGTCACTGTGGCCAAGAGGAATGTGTGACTGATGTCATTTGAACCACCTAGAAGTTAGTGGAGGAATGCTGCAAGTGTTGGAATGCTAAGCAGACAAATAGCATGAATGCAGTACACAGGATATAACTACATCTTCCACGGCAATATGCAGAGTGTGTCAGGACTTTACTGGTAAAGGGCAAAGCTGGAGTAATAAAGTTTTCCTCGATAAAATATAGGTTTTTAAAATGCAAGGCAGTCCATTGGAAAAGCATTTTAAATTGCTCAGTTTTAATGATGGCATTTGAATTTTTTCCAGAGGCAAGAATTAGATGAAAAAATTGCCAAAGTTTCTAAAGAAAGACAGGAACTTGCTTCTAAAATCAAAGAGGTAAGAGTTATCCCATAGCATTTTCTTGATTTTTATTTCCTTTTTTAAATCATGAACTAGCTCAGACAACCTATGGACTTTTCTCAGTTACATTTTAAAGTGTTTATTATGAAAAATGGCAAGCATCTATAAAAGTGGGTTGTTGCATTTAACTTTTTTTCTTTAACCTAAGAATGAGTTCTTATCACCATCTGAGATTTCTAAGAAAGAAGTGATTATAAATTAACTTTTTTCTGTTTTAGGTCTGGGTAAATATTTAAAATACCTATTATATTCTGCATGTTCTATTTCTGCTTCCCACAAACTACAAAACACAAGTAATGATTATAATCAGGTAAATGTTGATGAAAATAGGTTTTTGGGTATTTTCCCCATTAAAAAGAAAGAAAATCGCCTGTGTGAGCTTTAGGACAAGGTTGGCAACTGTGGGCCTCCTGTGTCCCAGTCTGGATACAAGGATATGAGTAGAGTGACGGTGAACAGGAGTTGGCATAGGAAGTACGGCACTTTTTCTTTTTGCAGTTCTTGGCTTAGAGCATAAACTCTTTGTAGTTTTTGAGCATAAGAATACCGTAGCATGTATAGCTTTTCCCCAGTATTCTTTGGATATAGAAATATCAAGTAAAATGAAGACAAATTGAAGCCAGGCTGAGCCAGATGTATGTCCTTATGGTCAGAATGCAGCCCGTTCACACCCAGCAGGATCAGGGAGGTAGGGTCATAGCAACTGATTATGTTAGTACTTACCAGCTGAGGTTTTTCTCTTGAATGTATTATTAGCCTTCTCTAAGTAGCTAAATATAGTTGGATTTAATGCGTATTTCCATTAGCAGTTTATTTTAACTAAACCTTAAGTGAAAGCTTTAGATTAAAATTTTAAACTGAACCCAAAATCAATCTTCCCAAATTGACGGGTGAAGTTCATGTTGACAGATATTGTGTTTTCTTTTAGCTCATCACATGTTTTATGGGCCGTTGAGTTACTTGTGCTCTGCAGTTTTACTCACTAGATAGCCATAGGGGAGGTATCTGACAGTGCTTTACTCTATGAGCAGTAGAAGGCCACAGTGCCACCCTCTTCCTAAAGCTCACACATATGCCATGAGCTCCATGGTTGAATATATCAAGTGTGCAGAGATGAATCACTACTACTACTCAGTAGCAGAAGGAGGCAGACTGAATGATAAGAATACTAGTTTATTAGTGTTAGCACCAAGTGGCATACTTCTAAGGTGTCATTCACATTGTCTGGCTTCATTACTGTATACAGTAAGTCCCCTGCATATGAACCTTCAAGTTACAAACTTTAAAGATGCACACCTATATTTTCTTTTTTTTTTTTTGGAGTTGGAGTCTCACTCTGTCACCCAGACCGGAGTGCAGTGGCCGCTTCTGGCCACCGCAGCCTCAACCTGCTGGGCTCCGGTGATCCTTCCACCTCAGCCTTCCAAGTAGCTGGAATTACAGACGCGCACTACCATGCCCAGCTAATTTTTTGATTTATTGTAGAGATGAAGTCTCACCAAGTTCCCCAGGCGGGTCTCGAACCCACCGGCTCAGGCAATCCACTCATCTCGGCCTCCCAAAGTACGGGATTACAGGCTGAGCCACCGAGCCTGGCCTATATTTTCTTATGTATTACTTCTCTCCACCAGGTTTCGGTATAGCCTGTTAAATACATGCAGTACTATATAGCCAGTTGTGTTAGTTGGGTACCTAGGCTAGTTTTGTTGCTCTGACAGCAAATGAATTTATGAGTGCTTTCAGTACCAAACTTGTTCTTTGTATGTTGGGGACTTCCTGTATTGCATTATAGAAGTAGACCCAAGTTGTTTTTGCTTTTTAAAAAAAACTTAAATGAATTTTAGTACAGGAAATGAAGACAGCGTTTTGCACATTTATCATTCAGTGGGGGAGATATGAAATGTTACAGTTTGTACACCAAAATTAAAAAATGAAATTAAACTAAAAAATGAAATTGTTACCAAGGTAATGCAGGTCAAGGGATCAAAGGTGAAGGGTCACACATTATTAAAAAGAAATCCAAGCTGGGTGTGGTGACTCAGTCTTAGCATTTTGGGAGGCAGAGGAGAGAGGATTGTCTGAACTCAGGAGTTCGAGACCGCGTCTCAACAATAAATCAAAAATAAGGCCAGGCGCAGTGGTTCACGCCTTTAATCCCAGCATTTTGGGAGGCCGAGGTGAGAGGATTGCCTGAGCCCAGGGATTCAAGACCAGTCTGGGCAACTTGGCGAGACCTCATCTCTATAATAAATAAAAAAAAACTAGCTGGGCATGGTGGCACATGCCTGTTGTTCCAACTACTTGGAAGGCTGAGGCAGAAGGATCACCTGAGCCCAGCAGGTTGAGGCTGTGGTGGCTGTGAGCAGGCCACTGCACTCCAGGCTGGGTGACAGAGTGAGATTCCAACTCAAAAAAAAAAAAAAAGAAAGGAAAAGAAGTCCAAAAGTATGGCTACATCATGATCTCTCACTAGTGTTCCAACGGTGCTTCTCTTTTGGTAAACTTGAACATTTTGGCAGACATTCAAGCAGCTGTTTCAGTAAAAAGATTTTTACATGACTACTATTGCTGTTCCCATAATCATCTTCCAGCTTACTTTCAGCAGCCATTTCCCCTCCGTGCGCCACATCCTCCTCCTCTTCACCCCCGGGACCCTGAGCCTGCGTCTCGTACCGCCATCACTGCTGGCCCAGCCACCCTGCCACCCCCCCAGTTATTTTTCTTACTGTCAGAATATTTGTCAGGTTCATGGGCATTTTTGTTCGTACTAGCTTTTATAAAAGAAAGATTATGTACTTAAAAACTAACAGAAAAATGTACAGTCAACCTTAATTCTAACCCTGGTTTTACTTAGACATTTACCTCACAGCTCAGTAGAATTATTTTATCTCTACATATGCTGATGCCTGGCTACAAGGATTATAATCTACCTTGACCAAATCAAACCCTGAATGCATTTTTTTCATATGCTTAAATCATGTTTTATGCTTAGACTGCAAAGCACAATTCTGGTTTGTTTCTGATTGTCTTGAATTAAAACTGCTGTTTTCTATATGTGATATTTCCCCTAACTTTTACTAAATATTTTTCTGATACATAAAAATTGTGGGTGTTTTATAGTAAAAGCAGGCCTGCCGCAGATAAGGGTAAATATATACAGCTGAATATTGATTAGCCTTTATTTTTGTCTTAGGTTCAAGGACGCCCACAGAAAACACAGAATATCATCATTTTAGAGTCACATATCATCTGCTGTACATTGAGCACAAGTGGTGGTTTTCTACTTGAGTCTGCTTTTCGTGGGCAAGGGGGCGTCCCCTTCAGTTGTGTCATTGTCGATGAGGTCAGTGAGTCGTCAGCCATACAACCTTGACTAGTACTGTGAGGAGCAAGTCTTAGATGAATGTGACTACTGAGATATTGAGAAAATGGGTATTTTGCATCTGATTTTCACCTGCTATTACGTGCATGTTCTCTAATGTTAAGATATGCTGCTAATGGTTCACCAACTATCTCTGGTTCCCCTTTGAAGTATTTTGAACAGCTGTGAACCACAATATGCTCAGCTGACATCCTTTGTTCTTAGTTCACTCCTTGAGCAAACATCTATTAAGTACCTACTGTTTGCCAAAATGTAGAGTCAAGACAACGGAGATGGAGCATGAGATAGAGTCAATCCAGAAAACCCAAAATTCAGTATTCACAGGAATGAAGGAACAGAAAATGTAGAAATGATTAAATGATCAAAGAAAATGTCATTGAATTGAAGAGGCCTTCTAAAATGTCCTACAATTGAAGAGGCCTACTGAGGAACAAGAAAGAAGGAAGGGAGAGAAGGAGGATATATAGATGCGGGGGTTGGGGAAATACACACAGAGAGAAACACCTAATGTGATTTGTGAACTTCAAAGAAAGTTGTAAGGCCACATGCGGTAGCTCACACTTGTACTCCCAGCACTTTGGGAGACAGAGGTGAGAGGCCTGAGCCCAGGGATTCAAGACCAACCTGGGCCACTTGGCAAGACCTTGTCTCTACAATAAATCAAAAAATTAGCCAGGCATTGTGGCACATACCTGTAGTACCAGCTACTTGGAAGGCTAAGGTAGAAGGATCGCCTGAGTCCAGCAGGTTGAGGCTGCGATAGCCATGAGTGTGCCACTGCACTCCAGCCTGGGTGGACAGAGTGAGACTCTGACACAAAAGAAAAATATTACATATAAAGTTATAAAAGAACTTTAGAAGAGAGAAAAAATGTTTCTGGCTCATGTCCAGAAGAAACAAAAAACACAGACCCAGGACATCCATGGCTTTCTAATTTGTAGGTGGTTCCCAAGTGGCAGTGGCTCCTGTGGTGGCTGATTTCAAAATACATGTTTGTTTATTTTAAACATTAAGTTTGGAGGGTTTGTTGTTGTCTGTTTTGTTTTATAATCAAAGAAAAACTTTATTTTTGATATTTGATGCAGGAGAAGTCGTGGTACTTTTCTGAAGGTTAGAGCTTTACTGAATCAGATAAACTGTATATGGATAAATTAATAGCAAAGATAATTTTTTCCTTCTGTACTTCCTTACCAAGGCTGGACAGTCTTCTGAAGTTGAGACCCTTACTCCACTCATCCATCGCTGCAACAAGCTTGTCCTGGTAGGAGACCCTAAGCAGCTCCCTCCCACTGTCATCTCTATGGTATGTTTTCTTCATGTTCAGGTTGCTTTAAAGTAGAAGGGGCTGTTTTTGTTTTTTGTTTTGTCTTGTTTTCAGGAGCAGGGGGCTTCTTTCTTGGATTGGCCTCTCTTATTTAGATGGAAAAGTAGACAGTGACAGAAAAGAGAAGGATTGTTTGAGTCTTTTTTTTTTTTGAGTTGGAGTCTTACTCCCTCGCCCAGACTGGGGTGCAGTTGCCGCTCCCGGCCACCGCAGCCTCGACCTGCCGGGCTTCGGCGATCCTTCCGCCTCAGCCTCCCAAGTAGCTAGAACTACAGGCGTGCACTACCACACCCGGTTAATTTTTGATTTTTTGTAGAGATGAGGTCTCACCAAGTTGCCCAGGCGGGTCTCGAACCTGTGGGCTCAGGCAATCCACTCACCTCAGCTTCCTAAAGGCACAGGATTACAGGCTGAGCCACCGAGCCCAGCGTGTTTGAGTCTTAGTAAGTAAGAAAATCTCTAAAAATGCCCCTCTGTTCATTGTTGTGCTTTTCTCTCTCTCTCTCTGATGTTTTAAGGGCTGAATCTGATTTATTTTAACCATATATTAACACCAAAACAATAATAAAAACTGTAAGGTTGGGTATAGTGGCTCACGCCTGTAATCTCATCACTTTGGGAGGCCGAGGCGAGAGGATTGCCTGAGCCTAGGGGTTCAAGACCAGCCTGGGCAACATGGTAAGACCTCATCTCTATATAAATTAAAATATTAACTGAGCCGGGCTCGGTGGCTCAGCTTGTAATCCCGCGCCTTTGGGAGGCTGAGGTGAGTGGATTGCCTGAGCCCGCGGGTTCAAGACCCGCCTGGGCCGCGAGACCTCATCTCTACAATAAATCAAAAAATCAGGCGGGCGTGGTAGCGCATGCCTGTAATTCCGGCTACTCGGAAGGCTGAGGCAGAAGGATCACTGAAGCCCAGCAGGTCAAGG
>NW_007113431.1:27188-41870 GCF_000164805.1 Carlito syrichta | reverse complement strand
CAAAAAAAAAAAAAAAAAATTAACTGAGTGTGGTGGCTCATGCCGTAGTTCTTAGAAGAATGTTCTTAGCCTGTAGCTACTTAGAAGAATGAGGTGGAAGGATTGCCTGAGCCCAGCATGTCGAGACTATGGTAGCCGTGATGATTGTGCTGCTGCACTCCAGCTTGGGCAATAGAGTGAGATTCCAACTCAAAAATAAATACGTAATAAAAAATAACTCTAAAAACAAGGAATCATCTGAAATTGCAGATGCAGGGGATAAGGGATTGTGAACTCTGCCTGTGGGGAGATAAACACCTAGATGGTGGTTTAAAGACTTTTTATGTTTTGTCATTTTAAACTCACTGAAGTTGTCTCTTAGAATCAGCAGGCAGTAGATGTTTGGAGTAATTTGAAAGACTTAGACTGTGGTTTTGAAATTTAATAAAATGCGTATTTTTTACTGATAACATAGATTATTTATACAAATGTAGGCCAAGCTCAGTGGCTCAGCCCGTGGTCCTAGTACTTTGGGAGGCCTAGCGAGTGGATTGCCTGAACCAATAGGTTTGAGACCAGCCCAGGCAACTTGGCGAGACTTTGTCTCTACAATAAGTAAAAAAAATTAGCGAGGAGTGGCAGCGCACACCTGTAATTCTGGCTACTTGGATGTCTGAGGTAGAAGGATTGCCTGAGCCCAGTAGGTCGCGGTTGCAGTGGCCGGGAGTGTGCCACTCCACTCCAGCCTGGGCAGCAGAGTGAGACTCCAACTCAAAAAAAAAAACAACAAAAAATTAATATAGAGTAGTGGCCTTATAAACAACCCTAGAGAGTAGAGCATTTTCAGAGCATTTGTGTTGCATTATGGAATGAATGCACGAGGTTTTGGTTTTTGTTAGTGGATTTGGACTTTGGAATTGTTCAGAATAGTGCAGTTCTTTGTATGACATGTGAGCACAGTTGCATGATCGTCCTAGGGTGTAGCCCAGAAGCACACCAAGCAAAAAACTGTGTCCATCGGGAAGAACTGCTGCAAGGGACTCAGTTTATGGGGAGCCACCAAGAGAGTCAACTCTGTGTCCCACATTTTTTAATAATGCAGGGTTTTGGGGTTTTTTTTGTTGTTTGTTTGTTTTTTTGAGTCAGAGTCTTATTCTGTCACCCAGGCTGGAGTGCAGTATCATGCTCATGGCCACCACAGCGTTGACCTCCTGGGCTTAGACGATCCTTCTGCCTCAGCCTTCCAAGTAGCTAGAACTACAGGCATGATCTACCATGCCTGGCTTTTTTTTTTAAATAAATTTATTGTAGACACAAGGTCTCATCTAGTTGGTCTCGAACCCCTGAGCTCATGCAGTCCTCTTGCCTCAGCCTCCCAAAGTTCTGGGATTACAGGCTTGAAACACTGCGCCTGGCCCAATGCAGGGTTTTATAAATGTACTGACTTAACTTCTTGAAGGGCTTAGCATAGAGTGAAAAGGGATTGTCAGTGGTCCTCAACTTTACTGTCTACTTTAATGATGTATAAAAACAGCGAAAATGAGAAAACCCATCCATTTGTGGTTATTTTTAGTATTATACAAATAAGCAGACTTATTGAGAGAATAATTACAAAGTTTATTTCCGCAGCATGCTTTTCCGACCACCTATTTTTAGAGATCATTACTGTGTACAGTATAGTAAGGATTTTTTTTTTAAGTGAGAAAGAGGATTTATTGAGAGGACAGAGAAGCTCCCACAGTGGGAAGAGACCTGAAGGGATTGCCCCATGTAGTAAGAATTTTAACAAATTTTGCTGGACATTTGTGTGTGCAGTTATTCATGTTTTTCAGAATATATTTATTGAGTACCAACATAATTCAGGCATTGTTTTAGGTAGTGGGGTTATGACAGTGAGGAAATAGACAAAATCCCTGCCCTCATGGAGTATGCTTTTTAGGGAACAGCAGGCAGTAAATTACTAAAATATGGTATATAATGCTAGAAGGCTTGTATACATATATGTGCTTATGCTTATGTGTATATGGGCTTGATTTTATTTAAAGGTAGTGGAATCATTCTGTGTATAATTGACTCTACTTACTTTTCAGTCAGTAAATAGATCATGGACATCCTTCCATGTCAGAATATATAAATCTGTGTTATTTTGTAGGATGAACTATTTTTTTGCCTGGAAGTAGATGTGTTATGTAAGTCATTTTTCTGTTTCCCCAAAGAGAAGATTCAAAATTAGGTTTTGGGCTAACTCAAATAGATACATTTTGGGGGATATAGATGAGATTGTCAAATGTCTATTAACATTGTTACTTAGTTATACAAACCTATGTAAAATCACACATATAAATAATATGTTAATTAAGAAGTAATTTTGGCCGGGCTCAGTGGCTCAGCCTGTGATCCCGCGCCTTTGGGAGGCTGAGGTGAGTGAATTGCCTGAGCTCGCGGGTTCGAGACCCGCCTGGGCAGCGAGACCTCATCTCTACAATAAATCAAAAAATCAGCCGGGCGTGGTGGCGCATGCCTGTAATTCCGGCTACTCGGAAGGCTGAGGCGGAAGGATCGCCGGAGCCCAGCAGGCCGAGGCTGCGGTGGCCGGGAGCGGCCACTGCACTCCAGTCTGGGCGACAGAGTGAGACTCCAACTCAAAAAAAAAAAAAAAAAAGAAGTAATTTTGAATCTCTGTATGATGCTGACATTGAAAAGTATGTCCTAAGGCCTAACTGTGATAATATGAAAAATTTTCTTCATTTGTCATTTAGATCACTGTTTTTCAGATTGCGGGTTATAACCCACTATTTGGTTTGTGAAATCAATTTAGTACAGGTTGAGCATCCCTAATCTGAAATTGATATACTCTAAAACACTGACATGACGCTCAAAGGTCATGCTCAAAGGATGTGCTCACTGGAGCATTTTGAGTTTTAGTGGGGGATGCTCCGCCTGTAAGTCTGCTTCCTCCGCTGGGATGTAAGTTTTGTGAGACTTGATGACCTTATTCACCAGAGCCGTCTCAGCTTTCCTGATTGTAGGTACTTAGTACATATTATTAGAGAGATGGATGAAGAGACTTGTCTTTAAAAAGCTTATTTACAAGGACATTAGGTACTTCTGCTTATGGGGCATACTCCAGAAATAATTGTTAAAATCTGTTACATTTCTTTGCATACTTTGTTATGAATTATTATCTCTTAGCATCAATATAGCATCAGTTGTAGTCATTCACAAGGTAACATCCTCTCTCATAAGCAGTATGTGGGTTTCTAAATAAAGATAAAATACCTCAATTTATGTTCAGGATTCATGGCTCTTTGAAGATTGGGCCCAGCAACATCTCTTTTCTCTGAATCTATGGTTGTTGGTAATTGTATGCCCCCTGAACCTTGCCATGTATGTATTAGAACTCAGTAATTGTTTTTATAACAGTGGGAAAAGCATAAATAAATTCCTGGAAATTATTGCTCTATTTTCCCCCTTCTCAGAAAGCACAGGAGTATGGCTACGACCAATCAATGTTGGCTCGCTTCTACAAACTGCTGGAAGAGAATGTGGAACACAACGTGATCGGCAGGCTGCCTATCTTACAGCTTACTGTTCAGTACAGGATGCATCCGGACATATGTCTCTTTCCTTCTCATTATATTTACAGCAAAAACTTGAAAACAAATAGGTGAGTCTCCATTGCTTGTGAGCTTATCTGTAGGTTCAGCTGCTTAGGAATAATAGCCATTGAACTGTGCTCTTAAGTCTTTTCATGAAAAGTGTAAAGTGGCCGGGCTTGGTGTCTCAGCCTATAATCCCAGCACTTTAGGAGGCGGAGGCAAGTGGATTGTGTGAGCCCGTGGGTCGAGACCCACCTGGGCAACTTGGCGAGACCTCATCTCTACAATAAATCAAAAATTAGCTGGGCATGGTAGCGCGCGCCTGTAGTTTCAGCTACTTGAAAGGCTGAGGCGGAAGGATCGCTGGAGCCCAGCAGGTTGAGGCTGCGGTGGCCGGTAGCATGCCATTGCACTCCAGTCTGGGTGACAGAGTGAGACTCCACCTCAAAAAAAAAAGTATAAAGCATGAAGATTTAGTAATTTTCTCTTAATTATGAATGCCATCATGTTGATTATAGTGAATGCAGATTTTAAAAATGAAGGGAAAAATATCACTCATATTTATACTACCCAGAAGTAATCACTGGTAACATTTTGGTATATCTACTTCCAGTCCTTTTACTATGCATAGTGTCTTTTTTACTCTTTTTTCAACTTTTTTGAAGAAAAAAGTTGAACAATACTCAGCATAGTATTTTGTGGTGTGCTTTTTTCTGTTTATTATGAGTGACTCTCCAATCATAATTGTTGTATTTTAATGATGAAGCACTACAATAGAAATGAAATTTATTTTGAGCCTTTCACTGATACACATCTATAAAAGAAGGTCCCTTTTGTTCCCTTACTTGCCCTAGAGTCCTCCCCAACATGGAAAAAAGGGTAGTAATAATAATAACATATTTTCTTATATCTTGACTTGTATTCTGAATTGGCTGCTTTTTTATAGAATGACAGAAGCCATTCGCTGTTCATCAGAGTGGCCATTTCAACCATACCTCGTGTTTGATGTCGGAGATGGTTCAGAAAGACGGGATAATGAGTATGTTCTCCTCTTACTTCAATCCCAGTGATGATCCCAGGATTGTTGCATTATTTTCATTCAGATTTGTATTAAAAAACATTTTCTGTATACATTTCTCTGCCTCGCGCCAGGGCACAGTCATCTTCGCTCAGCTAGGTAGATGACTTTTCCTTTTTTCTGTATAATGGGGGTAATACTCCCCAAGGTGGTCAGCAAGCACTCAAGTAGGTGCATGCTGAGAGCGCAGGAGTGAGTGAAACAGACGGAGCCCCATTACAAAATGACTGATCTAATGGGGAGGCAGATCTTAACTAAGTAAGTGCCTTGTAAGCAATTATTCCAGCTGGGTGAAGTTCTGTGAAGGATAAGTACAATGGAATTGAGGTGTGAGGGCAGCAAGGAAGTAGACAGTGGTTGGAGAATATTGGCATGTGAATAAGGGAGGGGGTTCAGGCAGTCTGAAAATGACAGCGAGGAGGAGTGTGGTATTACTGGATAGCAGCAGCATCAGGGGAGCCAGGAACTCTTGTGATGGTGGAGGAGGAGGAGTCTGGAGGCAGCATGTTAGCACAGGTACACATGCCACCTTTGTCATAACGTATGAGGAGATGTAAATTCCGCTTTCATCGCATGAGAATGAGGTGGCGTCGTGGGGCGAGAGTCAAGTGTTAAGATACAGAAGTGGCAGAGGGACATTCACTGAAGAAGTTACAAATACAGAGGCAGTTGGTTGTGGACTGCAGTGCCCAAGGAATTGCGGGGTCAAGACTTGAGTGGGGCCTCTTGGAGGAGAGCGGAGGTTGAGAGGGTAGCCCCGGTGTCTTAGGAGAATGGAAGGTCATGAGAGAACTGTTGACCAGAGACACTTAACTGGGAGGTGGCCAAGGAGAAAGGTTTTAGGGACGGAAGAGCTAGCTGGCTGACAGGTTGTCTATATATTAAGTCTCAGAGTTAGGATGGTGGGTATTTAAGGCTCGCCAAGCGAGACGGATAAGGTAGCCTCAGGAATAAAGGTGTAGGTTCAGTGCACCCCTTGGCGTTAGTGCTTTTGGACTGGTATGGTAATGAAGGAACACGTGTAGTTTGAGGAGTGAGCTGGGAGTGCAGGATGTGAGACCAGTGAGGACTATGGTGAGGACGTGAGCCTGCTCGGCTGTGTAGTATGTGGTGTGCGTGACCAGTGGTCAGGAGTAAGGAGAATGGAACATAAGATAGTCAATTCTCAATTCACGTTAGCTGTTTATATTTCGCCTCTTTATTCTTACGCATAATATTGCCAACTACTATTGCTGTCCCTGTTTTAACAGGTGAAGAAATTGGTGCCCAAACTTCAGTTGATTCCAACTCTTTTCTCTCTGCAACATCATGTTTCACTGGGCAGTTTTTTTCATCTTTATTTCTGTGAGCAATGTTAATGGTCATTATAACAGCCTCTTTGAGTCTCCACAGCTTTTTGATGCAGCCTGTCTGCCTGCCCTTTGCTATGATGGGAAACAAACTAAGTGGAACTTAACTTAGTGATTAGACTGCCATTAATTTTGATATGTTGTGTTTTCTTTTTCCATCTTATTTAGCTCATATGTAAATGTTCAGGAAATAAAACTGGTGATGGAAATAATGAAGCTTATTAAAGACAAAAGAAAGGATGCTAATTTTCGGAGCATTGGCATAATAACCCATTACAAGGCCCAGAAAATGATGATTCAGAAGGAGTTGGACCAGGAGTTTGATAAAAAAGGGTGAGGTATTTTTATAAATATTTCTAGTTTTCCTGTTGAATTAGAAAGAAGAGAGGATATAGAAGGAAGGAAGAAGAGGAAACTTGACTCCAGGAAGTGGTCTTAAACCATTCAAGTGGTATTACAGCAGAGGGAAACTGGGATGCTGGCTTTCAAAGAACTGTACTGTGTAGGTACTGGGGACACTTGTGACCCCTGTAGACAGGGTACCTCCTGGCAGTTGAAATGTCAACATTAAGCTGGGCTCGGTGGCTCAGCCTGTAATCCCGCGCCTTTGGGAGGCTGAGGTGAGTGGATTGCCTGAGCCCACGGGTTCGAGACCCGCCTGGGCAACTTGGCGAGACCTCATCTCTACAATAAATCAAAAAATCAGCCGGGCGTGGTAGCGTGCGCCTGTAATTCCGGCTACTCGGAAGGCTGAGGCAGAAGGATCGCCGGAGCCCAGCAGGTCGAGGCTGTGGTGGCCAGGAGTGGCCACTGCACTCCAGTCTGGGCGACAGAGTGAGACTCCAACTCAAAAAAAAAAAAGAAATGTCAACATTATATTTGATAGTGAAATTAAGACTAGGAAACTTTCCAGGTCTTTTCTCTTTACTTCTGTGACCTGTTTTTTGTTTGTTTCATTTTGATTTTTGAATTAAAAATAATATACATATCTTCCCTTCTGTTAATTCTTTTTTTTTTTTTTTTTTTTTTGAGTAGGAATCTCACTCTTGTCACCCAGGCTGGAGTGCAGTGGCACAGCCACCGCAGTCTCAACCAACTGAGTTCAGGTGATCCTTCTTCCTCAGCCTTCCAAGTAGCTGGAACTACAGGCACATGCCTCCATGCCCAGCTAATTTTTTTATTTATTGTAAATACAAGGTCTCACCAAGTAGTTGCCCAGGCTGGTCTTGAACCCCTGAGCTCAGGCAGTCCTTTCGCCTCCGCCTTCCAAATTGCTGGGATTACAGGCATGAGCCGCCACACCCAGCTGCCTTCTGTTAATTCATTATTGACTTATATATATGAGTACCCATTTAGTTTGATTTGCTTCATTTTTACTTATTTTCCAACCTGGAACAATTTTCAGCAAGAGATGGTTAGATGAACTTTTAGTCTTAAACAGCACAAAGTACTACCTTGTCCTCAAAGAGCTTTAGCTACTTGAATATTTTCAAAGATCCCTGTGAGGCAGCTCAGCGTGGCAGGTTTTTGTTTTGTTTTTTTAAAACTGAAATCTCTGATTTGGAAGATGGAAAAATACACTTGGACCTTCTCAAATCCACCAGTTGCTTGTATTCATACCACAGCTCACTTGGGTAAGTGGTCATGGCAGAATAGTAAGCAGATTGCCCCACATACAGGTAGGTGAGACAACTTAATTCTTGGATAGTTGACTAAATCCGGAAAACCTTCCTAATGGTACCATTTGTTCCAGAGTTCTTTTGATACTTAAGAAGGGAAATATTAACTAATCCTTGTGCAGTCTTTGATTCCAAGTATTCGTGTCTACAGCATTGTAGAGTTTTCTTCTGTAGCCATTGTTTGATGGTGCGGTGACTGATTGTACATACTCCAAGCAGAATTGAAAACATGAGAGAGTCTCCTTTCCTAGTCAGGGTTGGTGATAGCCTTCTCGTTTCCTGCCAAATGGGTTAGGCTAGACTTTTAACCCTGGTGGTAGCACATGTTCTTGAACAATTTCAGCGCGATTCATGGCGTACTCCTTCTGGCACTTTTCCAACCTCATTAAGAGGCCAGAAGTAGATGGGGTAGAAAGTGATGCCAACCCAGGGAGAGGAAGCTGCCAAAAGTGAGCACAGTGCACACGTTCTGGGACTTGGCACCCGGGTGGGGATTGACTACCCTAACCTGCTGAGCACCCCGCACTTTTGGAAACCTTGCTTGGGCAGTTGTATAACTTGTTAAACTGAATTCTAATTCTAGCAAGAGTACAAGTCACATTTCACTTGGAATAAATTAGTTAACCCTTTTATTGCCTTTATGTGTAGAATGAAAAATCATGTTTTTGTCTCCTTAACTCAACAATAAAATTAAAGATTAAATATTAGAAATTCAATACCTCAAATCTTCTTTATTTAGGAATAGACTATAAAAATTGAATCTAGAAAAAAAAGGAAAATCAGACCTATAACAAGTAGAGAAATGTGGTTAGTAATGCAATAATTCCCAATGATAAAAGCCCAGGACCAGGCTTCACTGGTGAATTCTACCAAATATTAAAACAAAGAGTAACACCAGTCCTTCTCATACTCTTGCAGTAAGTAGAAGACCACTTTCAAATTCACTTAATGAAGCCAGTATTACATTGATAACAAACCCAGGAAAAAACATCACAAGAAAACTACAGACTCCATCCCTTATGAATATAGGTGCAGACATTTTCAACAAAATAGTGGCAGCCTTAATTCAGCTTGTTAAAAGGATTATACATCATGACCAAGTGGGATTTATCCCAAGAATGCAAGGTTGGTTCACCATAGGAAAATCAATCAATGTGATACAGAATAAAGCAGGAGGAACCCACATAATCATCTCAGTAGATGCAGAAAAAGCACTGGACAGAAGCCAAATCTCTTTCATGATTAAAAACATTTGACAAACTAGGAATACAAAGGATCTTTCTTAACCTAAAAAAAGGCATTTATTTATGACAAACTCATAACATTATACCTGATGATGAGACTGAAAGCCTTTCCCCTACGATCAGGAAGGGTGTTTGAAATTCTTGCTACTACTTTTCAACATTGTATTAAAGGTTCTAGCCAGGGAAAAGGTTCTAGCAAGGAAAACGAATAAAAGCCATCCTTATTGGAAAGAAAAAAGCAAAACTTTCTTTTCATAGGTGGCATGATCTTATTTATAGAAATCCTAAAAAAAATTTATACAAAGAAACTATTCACGCTAATAAACAAGTTTAGCAAAGTTGTGGAATACAAGCTCAGTATGTAAAAGTCTATGGTATTTTGATATAACTAGCCATAAACAATCTGAAAAAGAAAAACAGTTTTATTTACAATGAAAAAGTATCAAATACTTAGGAATAAATAGAACCAAAGAAGTGTAAGATTTGTACACTGAAAACTGCAAAACATTGCTGAAAGAAATTAAAGAACACCCACATATGAAAGGCCATCTGTATATACATGGGTTGGAAAGCCTTGTGTCGGTAAGGAGACAGTACTCCCCGGATGGATCTACAGAATCAGTAGTCACTATCAAAATTCCAACTGCCTTTTTAATAGAAATAGTCAAACTGATGAAACCATAAGATTTATAAGAAAACATAGGTGTAAATCTGCACGACCTCAGATTAGGCAACAGTTTCTTAGGTGACACCAAAGTACAAGAAACTAAAGAAAAAAATAAATTGGACTTAACAAAAATGAAAACTTTGGTCAAAAGACATTATCAAAAAAGTATAAGACAACCCACAGTATAGGAGAAAATATTTACAAAGCATATATCTGAGTCTCCTATCCAGAATCTATAAAGAACTCTTACAATTCAGCAATCAAAAGACAACTCAATTTTTTAAATGAACAGAGAATTTGAATAAACATTTGTCAAAAGATATATAGACAGTCAGTATAAGAACATGCAAATGTGATCAACACCATATGTCTTTAGGGAAGATCCTACTTTACAGCCACCAATGTGGCTACACAGGTAGTATCCCTTATTCAAAATTCTTGGGGCCAGCAGTGTTTGGATTTCGGATTTCTTCAGGTTTCGCAATATTTGTAATATATGCTCAACCAGTTGAGCCTCCCATTTTCATTGAGTGTCATGTTGGCACTCAAAAAGTTTCAGATTTTGGTGCATTTTGGGTTTCAGATTTTTGGATTTGGGGTATGCAACCTGTAATAAAAACAGACAATAACAAGTGTTAGGGGGATGTGGGGAAATCAGAACCATTGCTGGTAAGAATGTAAAATGGTGGATCATTGTAGAAAACAGTTTGATGACTCCTCAAAACCCAGTAGTGTCATTCCTAGGAATATACCAGAAGGAATGTTCATAGAAACATCAGTCAGAATAGCCATAAAGTGGAAATGATTCAGATGTCATTATGAATGGATAAATCAGTTGTGATATGACCATACAATAAAATATTAATCAAACAAGGAATGAAGTGCTGTTAACATGCTGCAGCATGGAAGAACCTTGGGAATGTTATGCTAAGGGGAAAAGCCGGTTACAAAGAATCAATTTAGAATTCCATTTATGTGAAATTTCCAGTGGAGACAAAGTAGATGTTGGTTACCAGAGAAAAATGGAGACTAACTGCCAAGATACCATTTCAAAAATTTAATGCCCAGGTGTGGTGGTGCACACTTATGGTCCAGTTACTTGGGAGACTGAGGCGGGTGGACCACTTAAGCCCAGAAGTTCAGGTCCAGCCTCAGCATCTCTTAAAGAAAAAAAAAGTTAAAAAATAAAAAACTACTACTTTATAAATGATGATTATTTAATAATTATCTTTTTCCAGTAAACATGTTTCTCTTTTGTATATTTACAAAACAGAACAGCAGCAGAAGTAGATACTGTGGATGGCTTCCAGGGCCGTCAGAAGGACTGTGTTATTGTTACATGTGTCCGAGCAAATGCTGTGCAGGGCTCAATTGGGTGAGTAACTGTCCTTGTTGCTTTTTTACTTGTTTATAATCCAGAATTAGGGTCATTACCAATCACTGTTAAAGAGCACCATTATTTGCTTTATAAATTGTCTTTTGCAAAAGACAAACTTGGGCTGGGCGTGGTGGCTCAAACCTATAATCCCAGCACTTTGGGAGGCTGAGGTGAGGGAATTGCCAGAGTCTGTGGGTCGAGAACATCCCGGGCAGCTTGGAGAGACCTCATCTCTACAATAAACCAAAAAATAAGCCAGGTGTGGTAGCGTATGCCTGTAGCCCCAGCGACTTGGAAGGCTGAGGTAGAAGGATCGCCTGAGCCCAGCAGGTCGATGCTAAGGTGGTTGAGAGTATGCCATTGCACCCCAACCTGGTGACAGAGTGAGACTCCAACTCAAAAAAAGAAGAAAAACTTGGAAGTATATCATGAAGGTTTCTATTTTAAGTTGTAAAAAAGACCCGCTGTTGGCTGGGCTTGGTGGCTCAGCCTGTAATCCCAGCACTTTGGAATGCTAGGGTGAGAGAATTGCCTGTGTCCGCAGGTTTGAGACCCGCCTGGGCAACTTGGTGAGATCTTGTCTCTACAATAAATCAAAAAATTAGCCAGGCGTGGTAGCACACGCCTGTAGTTCTGGCTACTTGGAAGGCTGAGGTGGAAGGATTGCCTTGGAAGGGAGCGTGCCACTGCACTCCAGACTGGGAGACAGAGTGAGACTCCAACTTAAAAAAAAAAAAAAAAAAAAGATCCACTGTTAGGTCTGCTTTTCTTGGTGTCTTGAATGTGAACCTGTTATTTAAAAAGAATGAAATAAACGTTTGGATTAAGTGTACTTTGAGGGCACCTTTTACCCATGCCTGGTTTGTGTTATAATGGGTGGGCTTTTGTCACTTCTGGCTCTGATTTCCTGCTTTGGCCAAGTGTATTAAGCTTATCTATGGTCTTAACTACTTAAGATGCTAAGGACACTTATATAGGTAAGTCTCTGGGCCCAAGACTGTTAATTTGAATATTTCTTCTTTCTCATAAAAAGCAGATGGAATTTACAGACTGTAAGTTAGTTTAGTTGTTTTTAAAGAAGATGCTTATTTAAGTGACCCCTAGGTTGGACTACGTATACAGATAGAGGTCAGTTATCTCAGAACTGTGTTATTAATAGTCAATTCTTCCCCAATTAATTTGAAATTTCACTTTTATAACAGTTCTGTTCCTGAGCTCCTTTCTGATCTGTTGAAATATTTGTTTGTGCATTTCTGCACCAGTTCTGCAGTGTTTTAACAATCTAAATATATTTACTTTATGAAGTAATTGAGGTCAGGCATGGTGGCTCACACCTGTAATCCCAGCACTTTGGGAGGTGTAGGCGACAGGATTGCCTGAGCCTAGGAGTTCAAGACCAGCCTGGGCAACTTGACAAAACCTCGTCTCTACAATAAATCAAAAAATTAGCTGGGTGTGGTAGTGCACACCTGTGTTTCCAGCTACTTGGAAGACTGAGGTGGAAGGAGAATCACCTGAGCCCAGTAGGTCGAGGCTTCGGTGGTCGTGAGCATGCCACTGCACTCCAGCCTGGGAAACAGAGTGAGACTACAGCTCAAAAAAAAAAAAATGAAGGGCCGGCTGTGGTGGCTCAAGTCTATAATCCCAGCACTTTGGGAGGCTGAGGTGAGAGGATTGCCTGAGTTCAGGGGTTCAAGACCAGCCTGGGAAATTTGGTGAGACCTCATCTCTACAATAAATCAAAAATAAACTGGCTGTGGTAGCATGCACCTATAGTTTTAGCAACTTCAAAGGCTGAGGCAGAAGGATCGCCTGAGCCCAGCAGGTTGAGGTTGCGGTGGCTGTGAGTATGCCACTGCATTCCAGCCTGGGCAACAGAGTAAGACTCCAACTCAAAAAAAAAAAAAAAAAAAAAAGAAGTAGTAATTGAACTAGTATGGTATTTTTAGAATATTTTTAAGGTTTAAAGGTCATACTGTCTCAATAAAATTCTCTGTATCTCATCCAGGTCCAAATAGGAAATTGATAGATAAAGGTGTCACTTTGAAGAAAAGCTCCAGGGGTTTGGTTTGTTGATGTTTTGTTTTGTTTTGTTTTGTTTTTTTGAGTTGCCCAGACTGGAGTGTGGTGGCACACTCCCGGCCACCACAGCCTCGACTGGCTGGGCTCAGGTGATCCTTCCGCCTCAGCCTTCCAAGTAGCCAGAACTACAGGCATGTGCTACCACGCTCAGCTAATTTTTGATTTATTGTAGAGGCGAGGTTTCGCCAAGTTGCCTGGGTGGGTCTCAAACCCACAGGTTCAGGCAATCCACTCGCCTCAGCCTCCCAAAGTCCTGGGATTACAGGCTGAGCCACCAAGCCCGGCCTGTTGATGTTTTTAATGGGAACTTCTGGAACAGGTGCCCTGTGTTGGGACACACAATGAAAAAGCACTGCGACTTTTAAAAAAGTAGAAGGAGCATTGGCAAAGCTGGCTAAAGCACTGTTTGTGTCTCACTCACATGGGTATGTTAACTCATCCTATGGAAAGAAGTGACTCTTTTTTCTTTTTATTGCTTAGATTTCTGGCCAGTTTGCAGAGATTGAATGTCACCATTACACGAGCCAAATACAGCCTGTTCATACTCGGACATTTGAGGACCTTGATGGTAGGTACCAGAACTCAAAGGTTTGCCCATTGTTACTGTTAATGAATTGAGTTTTTGTTTTTATTTTCCATCAAAGTAATCCATTTTCTGGGTTACAAAATAGTGGTGTTTACATCTTCCAGCACCTTCTTCCTAGGAGCTTTAGTGGTGCAAAAACCAATCACCCTCTTTCAGTCCAAAACCCAGGTATCTACACTAGGCTTTCAAGATGACCTTTTATTTTATTTTTATTTTTATTTTTTTTGAGTTGTAGTCTCACTCTGTTGCCCAGACTGGAGTGCAGTGGCCGCTCCCGGCCACCACAGCCTCGACCTGCTGGGCTCCGGCGATCCTTCTGCCTCAGCCTTCCGAGTAGCTGGAACTACAGGCGTGCGGTACCACGCCCAGCTGATTTTTGATTTATTGTAGAGATGAGGTCTCGCCAAGTTGCCCAGGCGGGTCTCAAAGCTGCAGGCTCGGGCAATCCGCTCATCTCAGCCTCCCAAAGGTGCAGGATTACAGGCTGAGCCACTGAGCCCGGCTCAAGATGACCTTTTAAAAACAATGTATCATCCAGGCTCGGTGCCTCAGCCTATAATCCCAGCACTTGGGAGGTCGAGGCAAGAGGATTGCCTGAGCTCAGGGGTTCGAGACAAGCCTGGGCAACTTGGTGAGACCCCGTCTCTGTAATAAATCACAAAAACTAGCCTGGTGTGGTGGCGCACATCCTAGTTCCAGCTACTTGGAAGGCTGAGGTGGAAGGATCGCCAGAGCCCAGAGGGTCAACGCTGGGGTGGCCGTGTGTATGCCACTGCACTCCAGCCTGGGTGATGGAGTGAGACTCTGACTCAAAAAAAAAAAAGACCAAGGTACTGCATCATAGGATTGTTAAGATGGTGTGTTAAACCCACACATGTCAAGTGCCAGAGCAGTGCTGGGCACTTTGCAAACACTCAGTAAATGTTGCTGTCACTGACCCGGCTTGATGCAGAGCGAGTGGACAGGTGTGTGTGTGCTTGGATCTGCATTTTTTTTTTTTTGAGTTGGAGTCTCACTCTGTCACCCAGACTGGAGTGCAGT
>NW_007113431.1:14532-26571 GCF_000164805.1 Carlito syrichta | reverse complement strand
GCGCTACCACACCCGGCTGATTTTTTGATTTACTGTAGAGATGAGGTCTCGCTGCCCAAGTGGATCTTGAGCCCGCGGGCACAGGCAATCCACTCACCTTAGCCTCCCAAAGGCGCGGGATGGCAGGCTGAGCCACCGAGCCCGGCTTGCCTGTTGTCTTTAACTTTTATTGCTTGTGTACCTCCTTTGAAGAAATTTTTAAAAGCTATGTACTCCTAATTTTTATGTACACCATATTTTTAAGTTAATATCAAAAAACATTTTATCCCAGCCTGGGCAGCATAGCAAGACCTTGTCACTACAAAAAAAAATTAGCTAAGTGTGGGGGTACGCACCCATAGTCCCAGCTACTCAGGAGACTGAAGTAGGAGGATCACCTGAGCCCATGAGGTTGAGGCTGCAGGGAGCCGTGATTGTGCCACTGCACTCCAGCCTGGGTGACACAGCGAGGCCCCGGCTCAAAACGAAAATTTTATCGTAAGTTTAAATATTGCTAAAGATTGCATTTCTAATGTATTATAAATGTTGACACTTTAAAATAAGGCAGTTAAAAATAAAACTTTCATGTCACTCTTAAGTGATCCAACAGAGTAGAAAAATAGCAATATTGTTTCTTCTTCTCTTTGAAATTGCATTTTCATTCCTACTTGTTCAGGGCAAAATTCAGTGGGGTCATCTGTTTTTATAATTAAAAGCCTTCCTGTTAATCTTACTATTTTATATCTCTGCCACAAAAATTTATATGTAGGTTGAAAGTTTAAAAGTTGTTTTTTTGCCTAGGCACATGCCTGTGATCCCAGCACTTTGGGAGGCAGAGGCAAGAGGATTGCCTGAACCCAGGGGCTCGAGACCAGCCTGGGCAACATGGCAAGACCTCATCTCTACAATAAGTAAGACAATTAGTCAAGCTTGGTGGTACGCACCTATAGTTCCAGCTACTTGGAAGGCTGAGGCAGAAGGATCACCTGAGCCTAGCAGGTCGAGGCTGGGGTGGCCATGAGTGTTCTACTTCACTCCAGCTTGAGCGACATTGTGAAACTCCAACTGAAAAAAAATAAAAGTGATTTTTCATAACTATTTGGGGAAACTATGTGAAGGGTACATGCAGCCTGTTAGTACTTCTTGTAAATCTATAGTTACCTCAAAATGAAAGCTTTTTTAAAAATTTGTTTTCAGGCTGGGCTCAGGCCGGTGGCTCAGCCTGTAATCCCGTGCTTTGGGAGGCCGAGGTGAGTGGATTGCCTGAGCCCGTGGGTTCGAGACCCACCTGGGCAACTTGGTGAGACCTCATCTCTACAATAAATCAAAAAATTGACCGGGCGTGGTTACGTGCATCTGTAATTCCAGCTACTCGGAAGACTGAGGCGGAAGGATCGCCGGAGCCCAGCAGGGGAGACTGCAGTGGCTGGGAGGGGCCTCTGCACTCCAGTCTGGGCAACAGAGTGAGACGCCAACCCAAAAAAAAAAAAAATTATTTTTCATGGCGCGCAATGAGTCATGCCTGTGAGACTAGCCTGGGCAACCTGGTGAGGCCTCATCTCTACAATAAATCAAGAAAAATTATCTGGATATGATGGCACACACCGTATAGTTCCAGCTACTTGGAAGACTGAGGCAGAGGATCGTCTGAGCCCAGCAGGTCGAGGCTGCGGTGGCCGCGAGTGTGCCACTGCACTCTAGCCTGGGCGACAGAGTAAGACCCCTACTAAAAATAAATAAATAATTATTTTTCCTGCGATCATAAAGATCTGAGTGTTGAAAAATGATTTCTTGTCAATTGAATAAACTGTACAATTTTTTGTACAGTTGAGAAAAAGAGCGCAAATACATTGCAGATGTTTATTATGTTTAAACCTGAGAAGTAAATCAGATGTTACTGGAGACACATCTATCTCTTAGTGATGCCCGATGGAAGGAGCCTTCACGGGCACCACCATTTGGATCCCCCTATATGCGACATCTGGAGTCGTCAGTGTCCTGGCCTGTATCCCGTGCGAGGATGCATCAGTGTGGCTGTGAGGGACAAAGTAGAGGTGGCAGAACAGCCCGGAGAGGACATAGGCAGCTGGGGCCAGAAGTGGGTTCCCACGACACTTGTTACGTTTCCCAGGACGGCCTTTGGGAGGCCCCGGTCTCACTTCCCCCACTTCGCAGACCACTGAGCTCCAGCTGATGGCACAGACGTTGGTTTCGTTTTAGGAAGATGTCTTGTCATTAGGAATCTGTGGAAGGTTTTCAGGCAAGATCTTTAAATGGCTTATTGACTAAAAGCCAAGAGATATAGTTGCATAATGATGAATTCCCCAGGATAGGTACATGGACACTGTTGCCTGGCCAAGAGGCACCTCAGAGTCAGAGATGATCAGATGGAAAAACAATGTGTGCTTTAGAATCATTGAAGTCAATTATTCATTCCTGGCCGGGCTCAGTGGCTCAGCCTGTAATCCCAGCACTTTGGGAGGCCGAAGTGAGTAGAATGCCTGAGCCCGTGGGTTTGAGACCCGCCTGGGCAACTTGGTGAGACCTCATCTCTACAATCAGTCAAAAAAATCAGCCAGGCGTGGTAGCGCGCGCCTGTAGTTCTAGCTACTCGGAAGGCTGAGGCAGAAGGATCGCCGGAGCCCCGCAGGTCGAGGCTGCGGTGGCCGGGAGTGGCCACTGCACTCCAGTCTGGGCGAGACTCCAACAGGGTGAGACTCCAACTCAAAAAAAAAAAATCATTCCTGTTTTATAGATGAGGAGACAGGCTCAGAGAGGTCAAGTGACTTGACCAAGGCCGCACAGCAAGTAAATACAGCCTCTCTGCCCCCCACCCACCTTTATGAAGAATAATACAGGAGCCCCCATAGGGGGAGCTGTCCATCGTTGCCCTTCACCTGTTCTCTCTTCATTCTACGTTTCTCTCTTTACCTGCCCACTCATTCTTTTGAAGGAGACCCGAGTTCCAGTGCTTGTAAAGCAGCCTGCTGCTGCCAAAGAAGCAGGAGAGAGGAGAGATACGTGCATCTGGGGTTTTCCCCTTAGATGTGCTTTTCATATCGAAGCTCCTCTGGAGAGGAGGCAGAAAGCGGGATGGTGTCTTTGGACTCTCAGCAGATTGAGACGTTGTAGACCTTTGGGGTTGGGAGGCCTTTGGGCATCTGTGAAAGCCATGGGCCTTTTCCAGCACAGCCACATGCACTCCAGAGTTTGCTTTCTGAAGCACGCCTTCCTGTTTGAGAACGTTAGTCCTGCCTAGAGGCAGGCAGCTCTGGATCGGCAACATCCGAGGGAACTTGCCGTGGTGACGGCAGTGTGGTATGTCTGCACTGCCCAGTACAGTAGCCATTAGTTGTGTTGTGGCCATTGTGTACTTGGAAGGTGGCCGATGTCACTGAGGAATGGAGTTTTTCATTTTATTTGATTTTAATTCATTGAAAAATAACTACATGAAGCTAATGGTGACCGGTACAGGTCTGCCTGACAGCTTAGTACCATGTGCCATGAGTAACAGTGATAAAAATGGTTGAAACTGTCTCTTGTAGGCAGTAACCAGTGCTTTTTTAAAGTAATGTGACTTTATCGTTCTGTATTTGAACTTGATTTTTTCCTTCCAGTGTGGTCTGATGAGTAGTGGATTCTTGAGACTCTGCTTATGCAAATATACCTATTATTTGTTCAGGAATGAAAGCTGGAACTCCATGCTACTTCAAAGGCAGTGTTTCTTTAGGGTTAATTGTTTTCCTTTCTTGTTGTTTGAAGGAAAATCAGCATTGGAATCACCTGATTCAGGACGCTCAGAAGCGTGGTGCCATTATTAAGACCTGCGACAAGAACTACAGACATGATGCAGTGAAAATTCTGAAACTCAAGTCTGTGCAGAGGAGTCCACCTCAGCCTGCTGGCGCAGCCCCAGAGGGTCCCGGAGTCCAGGGCAGCCTGCCCGGTAGCAGGCTCGATGGCTGGTCTGCTGGCACGTCTTCTACTGCTTCTCCACACCACACCCCCCCTGACTCCAAGGAAGCGACTGTTACTTCCAAGGATGCTGAAAGGCCTTCTGTTCAGGACCAACCTCGGGACCCACGACTGCTTAGGAGGATGGGTGCTGAAGCCAAAGGAGTATTCCAGAGGGAGCCACTGCCCTTGAGCGCCCCGCATCCCGAAGCAACATCTGTGGCAGAGCCAGATTGTCCTGTCACTCCCCAGGATCTGGGCCATGTCATGCCACAGCCCCCGGCCAACGTGGCCCCTTGGAGCAACCACAGACCTCACGTCCAGGGTGAACCTCCAGCAGCTGGTTCTCATGCCTCCGCAGGTCAGGACAAATGCGACCTGGAAGGGGAGCTTGGTCACAGGAGAGTCACCAGGGCTCTCAGTGAAGGGGGGCAGGAAAAGTATGGCTATGCGACCCGTCACACCCGGAGGAACTCTGGCTGGGACAGAAGGAGTCTGGAGGAGGAGGACAGTTACAAGAAAAGAAGGCTTTCATAGAAAGGCCGATGGTGTGTACCGTCAGCCACAGCACTGTTGTAAACCCAAGATGGCCAGCCAATAAGATCATCCAGATAAAATGATCTTTCCCTTTCAGGAGTTTGCGTGCTGGTGGAAAACATGGGGAATGTATCCTAACACCTGAGCTTCTGGTCATCTTCGGTACTTTTTGTCAGTTGCAAAGACTTTCAGAGGACATTTGTGTATCAGTAATAATGTCCTTGAAGTTGAAGACTTAAAATGTTATCTTGTTCTTCTGTAGAAAAGGAGGTCAGGCTGGAGTGAATGTTGTAAAAGTTGAAATGTATATTTGTATAGCAAATAACAAAATCCTTTTAAAATTTATTCTAGTAGACCGCTTTTCTTTCCCCTGTTTAAAATGTTAATCATTTTCCAACAGAACAAACTTTATATTAAAAGAAGAAGAAAAGGAGGAGGGCAGATCCTTCCCACCATTACCAGGGCGAGACAGGCTTCTTTAACAGCCTAGGGGGTTTGGAGTGAGCAGAGTTAGTGCTAAGGCTGGATGTCTCCAGTTCCATTTGAAAAAAACAACAACTGGCGTCTCCCGGAGTAACCCTTGGGAAGCACAGCTATGTTAGGTAAGATTCTGCTGATGTGGTACATTTTTAGACAAGGCACCTTGGCACAAGATGTTTCTGTGATGAGTTCATTACCTATTTTAGTATGTTCGTAGTTCCCTAGCTAAAATGCTTAATCTTCTTGAAATAGAAGAATATGAAATGAAAGGATAATTCTTGAACTATCGTTCTGATGCCCCCCGCATGTTGTGAGCTTCGCGTGGCTGGTGAATTACAGGCATGTAGTTGCCAGACACCAGGTTAGTGCTAGGTTGGCTTTGGAAGAGTCACCTCGGCTGGCAGGTTGCCAGACAAACCTAACCTAGTTTTCCAGAGAACCTAGGAAGCTGTATATTAAACACTTCCTGAGGGATTCTGATCACCAGTCAGCTTGGGAACCACTGGGACAGGCCAAATAGAAGGGGAAAGAAAGTAGCTGGGCGCGGTGACTCATGCCTATAGTCCCAGCACTTTGGGAGGCTTAGGCAGGAGGATTGCTTGAGCCCAGGAGTTCAAGACCAGCCTGGGCAGCATATCAAGACCGTGGCTCTAAAAAAAAAAAAAGAGTCACAGAGAAGCTCAGAACTAAGAGAATTGGCAGGTTTCCTGTGATCCTCGGAATCCTCTAACTGATGAAAACCTGCTGTCCTAGAATATCTGATGGGCATCTTCAGCTCCTATCAGAGGTTCTCATGCTTGTTTGAAAGAAACGTGGCCGTTGAGGAGGCTTGGGCCAAGGGTGAGGCTGCCTGATGGGGTCCAGTTTTCCAGATACCCACACAGACTGAGTTGGAGTATCCTTGACATGTGAATGTCCAGCCAACAGTCCTAGTAACTGGTGGTTTGTAATGAATGCTGTGCTGCCCATTAGCTAATTTGAGGAAGGAAAACAAATTCCTGTAAGATGAATGTGCACTATTTGAAATTTTTTTATATCTGCTTTTTTAAGCAAAAAGGGGTTCATGTTAGAAATTCTATCGAAGCAGGTTATAAAGAGTCTTAAAAAAACAACTTTGAGTTGCCGAAAGTTTAAACATTTTATTTCATTACCTATGTCTCTCTCGTTGGTGTCCGGCCATCTTCTTGATGTCAACTTAACACCCCTGAAACCTTTTCTTAGAGGCGCTTTCTTAGAGGACTTGGTCCCAGTCAGCCTCTGCTTTGTGCTTGTGGGTGGAGAGAGTGTGTCCTTGGCCATGCAGGGTCAGAAAGTACTGGAGAGGGTGGAAGCTGAGCCCCACTCTTTTGGATATAGAACTCTGTAAGCTCCCATGAGTCTTTGGCAAGAAATCCCACTGCTTTAGTTTCTCTGTAAAGTGCTTAATTTTGCACACACTTGTGGTGTCTGTTGAAGGAATGTGAAAACTGAGCTTCTAAAGAAGGCGTGGCAACACAGGGAGCGCCCTGCTCGTGTTAACATGTAAATTAAGAACCCAGAATGCACACCTGCTGCCACACACAGAACAGTGTTGTTCCCAGTGAAGGCTAATGCCTGTTCTCGTGTCGTGTCCACCTGTTGGTTCACCACTCACCAGGTTGATGACGTAAGAGTTAGTAGAATCACATCCTCCTTGCCGGCCAGCCAGCCTGTGTCCTGTGCCACCACATCACCCAACAGACATTACCTTTGAGACTCTATTTGTTGTTCCAGTTGGTAAGAATATTTGCAAAAAAGCATTTCCTGTGTTTACCATGCCTGCCTTGGTGTGGCTATCACAGTGGTGTTGTGGAAGGGTGGTCAGTCTATTTGCAAGGGGAAAAGTATGCTTCGCCCTTGCCATGGCATTAAAAGAAAATACTCTTTCATTATTTGTTGTTTCAACGCGAGTATGTGCTCCTCAAAAACTTGTTTGTTTCTTTATATGTAATTTGCCTTGGAGTTAACTGTGCAGTTGGTTTAGATGTATGTTTTCATGCATTATCCGGAGCAGATTTGATAAGTCCATGGGCATAACCATGAATTTTATAACCAAAAATATTCTCAGCTACTTTCTAAAATTGTACAGAATGATAGTTTTTTGCTCTAGCTTTGACTCTGTGCTGTGAGTTCATGGCTTGCATTTGGAAAACAATAACCCTGTTTTTGTTAAAACCTAAATTTTAAGAGTAAATGGCAGCATTAAAAATGGAAACAAGAAAACGGACATGAATTAGCAGCTCTGTATTATTGAGTTAAGGTACAGAGTCCTAAGAGATTTAGTCTGCCATTTGATTTCCTTTCTGCTGAAATTGTTTGATGGGCGTTTGTATAATTCTGATGTAAAGTTTATGATCCAGCCCTCACCTGCCTGGCTGTCCTTCCTGGCTCCTTCTGGAATCTTCCCCATAAGGTAATGAGGTGCATCGTGGCCAACCGTGGTATTGAGTTATAGATGGGAGTCTGGTCCAACAGAAATACATGCTCCCATGTACTTCACCATGAAGGCTGGAATTGGCGGGAGGAGGGGAGGGGCGGAACAGATGAACACTGACCCTGGAAAGATGCTCCCACAGGCACCAGTGGAGGGGTGGGGTACAGATGTCCCAGTCAGGGGTAATTGCCAATGGTTAGAGAAGTGGAACGCATTTTATAAAAGCAATAACTTGAGAAAATGTAGTCAGACGTTCCTACACTTGAGCCTGTTAAAAGGCACTTGACCTCAGCCTCGGCATCTCATTCTGTTCCCAGAGCGTGTGCAAACTGCCTGCCCAGCCTGCACAGCCTTGCAGTGTGCATACACAAATTACCGGGGGCTGGGGGGGTCGTGCTTGGGAGTTACGGGGCATAATCAATTCGCCAAATGACCTGACGAGACTTGAGTGCCGGGTGATGGTCATTTGTGGAATTTGTTGCTGTAGCAGCTGTAGCAATGATTTTTAAAAATCACAGACACCTCTCTCCTGACCAGACGAGTCCACCCCCACCTCCCGGACTTCACCATTCATTGTTTGAGGAATAAATAATTCAGGGAGGAAACTAAAATTTAGCTTCGGCTTAGAAAGAATTTGTCGTGTGAACAGCACCACAAAGGCAGTTTCCGTACACAAGGGATCCCTCCAGAACTCTTAAAACACCTGAGTTATTACTGCCCCGTGCTACCGCACAGAAGGCATTCGCCAAGTCAAGTGGCATGGACGTGTGGAGATGGGCATTTGAAGCTATGGGAGGGGACACTATTGCTGTCCTGGCAGTCCAGGCTCAGTTGTGTTGGTCGACACCGTTGCTTTTGTTTCTAGAAGGCCAGACAGGGAGTTGTCAACCTTAGGGCTGCACTCAAGCCATCTGGGGAGCTTTAAAAAAAATTCTGATGCCTGGGTTTCACCCCAGAACTTAGTAGTTTCTGAGTGTAGCCCTTACCTAAAAAAATAAAAATAAAGAAACCTCCCAGGTGATTCTATTAAGCAGCCAGCATGGAGCCTGGCTCCTGCAGGGTCGAGAGAAGGCCTGGGGGCCCACAGGGGTCACGAGCGCCTTCAGCACATCAACTCCACAGCCCTGAACAGGGAGGTTCCCAGGGGTGGCACAGCAGGGTTGAAAGAAAGAAAACAACGACTCAGGGGACTCCTGACACCATCGGGAGTGCGGAAGCACAAGGCTCCCCAAGTCCAGGAAGAGCTGCCACAAATAAGTGTGGCCAACATGTTCTCAGAAAGGCCATCAGTCTGGGGACATACTGTGGCATCAGTTAAGGGACACATGGACACATACTGCGTGCTTGTGGTCAGCCAGGCAGCTGTCCTCCCTGTAGATTGTCTCTGGGTTCTCCTGCCAAGCCCGTGATGTACATACTATCATTCCCATTGCACAGATTGTAAAATACAGGGCCAGCCAGATGTGGTGGTGTGTGTCTGTAGTTCCAGCTACTTTGAAGGCTGAGGTGGAAGGATCGCCTGAGTCCAGCAAGTCGAGGCTGTGGTGGCCGTGAGTGTGCCACTGCACCCCAGCCTGGGTGACAAGAATGAGACTCTGTCTCAAAAAATATATGTAGGGTCTAATCAGTGCAGTGGGTTGCCCAGGGGGGTACAGCTAAGAACTAGCCAAGTAGCAATTCCCACTCGCATCTTGGGACCCCAAAGCCCTGGCTTATAACCTCTCCAAGAGGGACCTAAGCAAGGCTGAATGCCAAGAGGCCACACTGATAGAAACAGGCCTGGGGAGGGAGGCTGGAGATGGCCTGAGCTCTGCTGCTGGCTTTGGGAATTCACAGCCTCTTCGGCCTTCACTGACTGTCTGAAAACAATAGTCGGTATCTGAGTTCTCTGATTCTTTCCATCAAGGTCTAAGATTCAGGCCCCAACCTCTGAGGTTCTGGAGGGGAAGAGGCAAGAAGGATGTGGTGGACTCAGGAACTTGTCAGCCTGGGTCGACCGAATTCCTGGAATTCCTGGTATGTTTCACCTCAGGGCTGGTCACAGGTATCGAGGAGATGTGAAAACCAGAAATGAAGCAGCAGCCCTGTTCTTAGGCTCAGGAGCTTGCACCAGTGCTGTGGTAACTGATGCTTGTTGTCACCTGCTGGCCTGCCGTCTTCCCCTGCAGCCTCTCGTGCCTGCCAGGTGAGTGTCTGACCTCTCTCTCTCTCTCCCCACCTTACACCCGTCTTCCTTTCCCAACTGACTCCAGGCGGACTCCCAGCTCCAGCATCAGACACAGCCCGTTGCCGCCTCCTTATAGTCGTTGTATGCATTACATCTACATACATTTATGTCTTTCCTCATAAAATAATTATAATTTTTGCACTCAGCAGTCATAAAAATTTTAAAGGATTGAAAAGAAGAAAACTCGGCTGGGCTCGGTGGCTCAGCCTGTAATCCCGCGCCTTGGGAGGCTGAGGTGAGTGGATTGCCTGAGCCTGTGGGTTGGAGACCCGCCTGGGCAACTTGGCGAGTCCTCATCTCTACAATAAATCAAAAAATCAGCCGGGCGTGGTAGCGCATGCCTGTAATTCCGGCTACTCGGAAGGCTGAGGCGGAAGGATCGCCGGAGCCCAGCAGGTCGAGGCTGCGGTGGCCGGGAGCGGCCACTGCACTCCAATCTGGGCGACTGATTGGACTCCAACTCAAAAAAAAAAAGAAAAGAAGAAAAATCTGTTATATTTACCTAGGCTTTTCTTTTTTTTTGTTTAGTTTTGTTTTTGAGTTGGAGTCTCACTCCATCGCCCAGGCTGGAGCTCAGTGGCACGCTCACAGACCTGGTGGGCTCCCGCGATCCCACCGCCTCAGCCTTCCAGGTGCGCGCTACCAGCCTGGCTGATTTTTGATGTATTGTAGAGATGAGGGCTCACCAAATTGCTCAGACTGGTCTCGAACCCGTGGGCTCAGGCAATCCACTCGCCTCGGCCTCCCAAAGTGCTGGGATGACAGGCTGAGCCACCGAGCCCGGCCTGTGTTTGTTTTTTTTAGAGACTGTCTTGCTCTGTTGCCCAGGCTGGAGTGTAGTAGCATGATCGTAGCTCGCTACAACCTTGATCTCCAGGGCTCAGATGATCCCACCTCAGCATCCTGAGAGTTGGGACTACAGCCACCCGCCACCACACTCAGCTCATTTTTATGTTTGTTGGAGCGATGGGGATCTTGCTATGTTACCCAGGCTGATCTCAAGCTACTGGCCTCAAGCAGTCCTCCTACTTTGATCTCCCAAAGTGCTGGGATTATGGGCATGAGCCACCACCCCTGGCCATTTTTACAGCTTTCAAACGTGTCTGTGGTTTTACCTTATTTTGGTGTTCCAGATTGCCTTCTGGAATCATTTTCCTTCAGCCAGAACTTTTTATTTTAGAGGAGGTCTGTGGCAATGGATTCTCTTAGTTTTTCTTCATCTGAGAATGTTCTTTATGTCTTCCCGTCCTGAGGAATACTTTGCTCGATATAGAATTCTAGGTTAGCAGTGCTTTTCTTTTCTTTTTTTTTTTTGAGTTGGAGTCTCACTCTGTCGCCCAGACTGGGCTCCGGCGATCCTTCCGCCTCAGCCTTCTGAGTAGCCGGAATTACAGGCACGCGCTACCATGCCTGGCTGATTTTTTGATTTACTGTAGAGATGAGTCCTCGCCAAGTTGCCCAGGCGGGTCACGAAAGCAGTGCTTTTCTTTGAGCACTTCAAAGATGATGCTGGCTATGCGCAGTGGCTCACGCCTGTAATCCTAGCAATTTGAGAGGCCGAGGTAAGAAGTTTGCCTGAGCTCCCGGGTTCAAGAGCAGCCTGGGCAACTTGGCAAGACCTCATACCTACAATAAATTTAAAAATTAGCCAGATGTGGTGGCACATGCCTCTAGTTCCAGCTACTTGGAAGGCTGAGGCGGAAGGATTACTGGAGCCCCAGCAGGTCGAGGCCGCAGTGCCCATGAGCATGCCATTGCACTCCAGCCTGGGCTATAGAATGAGACTCCAACTCAAAAAAAAAAAAAGTGATGCTTACTGTCTTCTTTCCTTCACAGTTCCTAATCAGAAATCTAGTCATGTGAACAATTCTTCCCCTATGGTGTAGGCTGAGTGTGTTTCCCCGAAATTTCTATGTTGAAAGCTAATCCTAGCCGGGTTCGGTGGCTCAGCCTGTAATCCTGCGCTTCGAGAGGCTGAAGTGAGTGGATTGCCTGGGCCTGCAGGTTCGAGACCCACAGGCAACTTGGCAAGACCTCATCTCTACAATAAATTAAAAAAAAAAAAATTAGCTGGGCATGGTAGCGCTTGCCTATAGTTCCGGCTGTTTGGAAGGCTGAGGTGGAAGGATCGCTGGAGCCCAGCAAGTCGAGGCTGCGGTGACTGGGAGCGGCCACTGCACTCCAGTCTGGGCGACAGAGTGAGACTCCAACTCAAAAAAAAAAGAAAGCTAATCCTCCATGTAATTGTAGTGAGAGGTGGGGCCAGCCTATTCTGTCTGTCAGGGTTCAAATAAAGAAGCAGAACCATGGTTAAAAAAAACTCCAAAGCTGGACTCGGTGGCTCAGCCTGTAAACCCGCACCTTTGGGAGGCTGAGGTGAGTGGATTGCCTGAGCCCGCGGGTTCGAGAC
>NW_007113431.1:6958-14380 GCF_000164805.1 Carlito syrichta | reverse complement strand
GCCGGGTGTGGTAGTGCACACTTGTAGTTCCAGCTACTTGGAAGGCTGAGGCCGAAGGATCGCCGGAGCCCAGCAGGTTGAGGCTGCGGTGGCCGGGAGTGGCCACTGCACTTCAGTCTGGGCGACAAAGTGAGACTCCGACTCAAAAAAAAAAAAAAACTCCAAAACTATATATATGCATATATGAGGTCTGACCATCAAGTTTGCAAACTTGCCACCGCACGCCTTCATTGGCAGCACTGTACAAACAACTCAGGAAGATTTCAGAACCTTGGTGTATCAATGTCTCACAGCTCTGTTCGTGTCAATGTGTGGCAGTGTCTTGCTGAGTGGCGTTCATTATTGTTGTTGCATGCTTTTGTGTGCCTTCACAAGAATGTTGGAACTTGAATTAGAGCAACAAACAAACAGTAAATTTTTTGCTAAACTTGGCAAGAGTGGAAGTGAAATGACAGATATGTTAATTCAAGCTTATAGGAATAATGCCATGAAGAAAAAAAAGGGCAGTGCACAAATGGATTAAACATTCTTCTGAGAAGAGAAAAAGTGTCACTGATAAAGAGAGGTCAGGACAGACAGTAATGAGCAGAACAGACTAAAACATAGCAAAAATCCATTGAACTGTGTGTCAAAATCATCAGCTGACTGTGAGAAGCATAGCAGACCAAATAAACATTGATAGAGGAATAGTTAGAAAAATCTTAACAGAAAATCTTGGCGAGAAAGGTGTGTGCAAAAATGGACCTGAAGGAGCTCTTGCACCACAACAATGCACCAGCTCACACAGCACTGAGAGACTTTTTAGCCACAAACAAATAACTGTATCGGGACACCCTCCCTACTCATCTGATCTCGCTACCAGTGACTTTTTTCTTTATCTGAAGGTAATAGTGAAATGAAGACATTTTGATGACTTTCAGGACATCAAGGGTGATATGATGACAGCTCTGATGGCCATTCCAGAAAAAGAGTTCCAAAATTGCTTTGATGGGTGGACTAAGTGCTGGCATCTGTACATAGCTTCCCAATGGGAGAACTTTGAAGGTGACTATAGTGATATTTAGCAATGAGGTATGTAGCACTTTTTCTGGAATGAGTTCACGAACTTAATGATCAGAACTTATATATAACTATATATACATATACACATATATAATTGACTAGGGCTAGATAGAGATCAATAGTAGATATAGATACGATGTAGTTATTTAATTGACTAAGGGCTTGGCCTTATACAGTTGCAGAATCTCTCCTCTACTTCTGAGACTCTTTCTGGGACCCTGTGATATTATTTTGTGATCTTTTTCCTCTGTTTTGCAAACTGGACTGTTCCTATTGGTATATCTTCAAGTTCACTTAATCTTTGCCACTTTCATTCTGCAACTGAACTCCTCCAGTGAAATTTCTACTTTAGATATTATACTTTTCAGTTCTAAAACTTCCATTTGGTTCTTTTCTAAACCTTCTGTGTTTGTCTGCTGAGAACTTCTATCTTTCCATTTATTTCAAGAGGTTTTACTTTTACCTCATGGAGCATGGTCATAATAGCTGTTTTAACATCTCTGAGAATTCCAGCCTCTGAATCATTGAGGGCTGGGATCTGGTGATTATCTTTTCCACTGAAAACTGGTTACATTTTCCTGAGTGTTGGGGGGCGGAAAACTAAAAGGACATTTACCAATGTTAAGAGGGGCTAGGTGGTAATTTTTTTTTTAAATGAACTTTAAAGCCGGGCTCCGTGGCTCAGCCTGTAATCCTGCACCTTTGGGAGGCTGAGGTGAGTGGATTGCCTGAGCCCACGGGTTCGAGACCCGCCTGGGCAGCAAGACCTCATCTCTACAATAAATAAAAAAATCAACCGGGCGTGGTAGGGCATGCCTGTAATTCCAGCTACTCGGAAGGCTGAGGCGGAAGGATCGCCGGAGCCCAGCAGATCAGGCTGCGGTGGCCGGGAGCGGCCACTGCACTCCTGTCTGGGTGACAGAGTGAGACTCCAACTCAAAAAATAAAAATAAAAATAAAAATGGACTTTAGCCTGGCGCAGTGGCTCAAGCCCATAATCCCAGCTCTTTGGGAGGCTGAGGCGAGAGGATTGCCTAAGCCCAGGGGTTCAAGACCAGTCCAGGCAACTTAGCGAGACCTCATCTCTACAATAAATCAAAAAATTAGCCGGGCGTGATGGCACACGTCTGTAGGTCCAGCAACTTGGAAGGCTGAGGTGGAAGGATCACCTGACCCCAGCAGGTCGAGGCTTTGGTAGCCGTGAGTGTGCCACTGCACTCCAGCCTGGGTGACAGAGTGAGACTCCGACTCAAAAAAAAAGGCTTTATATTTTAGAGCAGCTTTAGGTTCACAACAAAATTGAGCAGAATGTTCAGAGCTACCTCCTCTTCTTCTTCCCTTCAACACACACCGTTTCCCCAACTATCGACATCCCCAGCAGAGTGGTACATTTGTTACAGTTGAAGAGCTCACATCACTATGACCCAATGTCCATAATGTACATTAGGGCTGACTCTTGGTGGTGTGCATTCTATGCAATCACACATTTGTCCAACATAATATCATTAAAAGTTGTTTCGTTGCGTTGAAAATTCTCTGTCCTCCCTCTATGCTAGGTAGTAATTTTTTTTTTTTTTTGAGTTGGAGTCTCGCTCTGCCACCCAGACTGGAGTGCAGTGACCGCTCCCAGCCACCACAACCTTGACCTGCTGAGCTCTGGCGATCCTTCTGCCTCAGCCTTCCAGTAGCTGGAACTACAGGCGTGCGCTACCATGCCCGGCTAATTTTTATTTTATTGTAGAGACAAGGTCTCGCCAAGTTGCCCGAGCCGGTCTCAAATCCACGGGCTCAGGCAATCCACTCACCTCGGCCTCCCAAAGTACTGGGATTACAGGCTGAGCCACTGAGCCCGGCCTATGTTTGTCTTCTAAGAGGGATCTCGGCACCTGGCCCCAGATAGGCTGCATTGGCCTGAACAGTCCTGAGTTTGGCATGGCCCCAGAATCCTGCACACCCAGGATCAGGGACTTGGGGCTCAAAGACAGAGGTAAGTGCAAGTCCAGCTTGGGCTACCCCACTGCATGCTGATTCCCCTGGAGGAGTTCAAGGATGTGAATTTGAACTTTGTCTTTCAGGCCATTGCAAAGGGATTGTTTGTCAATTACTGTCTGCATTTCTTTTTTTTTTGAGTTGGCGTCTCACTTTGTTGCCCTGACTGGAGTGCAGTGACACAATATGGCTCACCGCAGCCTCGACCTCTTGAGTTTAAGTGATCCTCCCACCTCTGCCCCCTGAGAAGCCGGGACTACAGGTGCACACCACCACGCCCGGCTAATTTTTTCATTTTTTGTAGAGACGAGGTCTCGCTATGTTGTCCAGGCTGGTCTCGAACTCCTGGGATCAAGCAATCCTCCCACCTCAGCCTCCCAAAAGGCTGAGATTACAGGCGTGAGCTACCACACCCTGCCCCTTCTTCAATTGTCTGCATTTTATTCACCAGATTGATGGATGACTAAATTTTTGGACACGTGGGCTGTGGGTCTCCACCTAGGTTCCTCTTGGAGCCCTGGAAATATAGGGGCAGGTGGCATCTATGCCCAGAGACCAGGATGCTGGGGCCATGCCAAACTCAGGCTGGAGGCCCTAAAGCCCTCAGTCAAAGAGGCCGCCCAAGTCTGTGCCCCAATGCCACCAAGCCTAGCTGTGGAGGACTCTGGGAGCCCGACACTGACTTACAGGCCAGCCCTCTGCACGGTAGCCCTCAAAGCCTCCCAGGAACGGGCCCTGTCTGCCCCTCACAGCCCTTGTTCTCGGCGCTCTGCGCGTCTTTGGGGTCTTTGGGTTTCTGGGTCAGGGCAGAGCTTTACAGCAGACGAGGAGGACAAAATGACACTGAAGACATTAGCAGGGGCCAAGTCAGAGTGAGCCTTCTGGGCCAAGCGCAGGGGCTGGTGTGTCCTTTCCTGGGCCCAGAAAAGCCTCCAAAGGCAGCGGGCACAGTCAGCTCTGCATGCCAGAAAGGACGCTGGGACCCCTCTTCCCGGGACCTCCATGTCCTGGTCCCCAAATGCCCTGTCCCGCGAGCTCCCATCTGCTCTAGTGCCCTTTTCTCAATGCTCAGCCCCCTGTGGGCAGGAGGGGAGAGGGGAGGTGGCAGAGGCCTTGGGAATCTTCCTGGTCCTTCTTGTTGGCACAAAAGCACGGGCAGCCCCTCTGCAGATTTGAAAGAGCCTCCATCCTGCCTGGGTTGTAAGGCAGCTGGGGGTGGGGTGCCGGCCTGGACAGCCCACCGGGAGCGCAAATGTGCTGAAGAGGCTTCTGGCACCTTGGGGGTACTCAAGTAGGGTGCTTTGTTTTGTTTTTGGTTTCTTGAGTCAGGGTCTCACTCGATTCCTGGACTGGAGTGCAGCGGCATGATCAAGGCTCACCGTAGCCTTAACCTCATGGGCTCAGGTGATCCTCCAACCTCAACCTCCCAAGTAGCTGGGACTACAAGTGCATGCCGTCATGACTGGCTAAATTTCTGATTTTTTTTTTTTGTAGAGATAAGGTCTCACTATGTTGCCCAGGCTGGTTTCGGACTCCTGGGCTCAAGCAAGCCTCCCACCTTGGCCTCCTAGAGTGCTGGGATTACAGACATGAGCCACCACACCTGGCCGAGGTACTCAAGCATATAATGAATGAGGGAGGGGAGCGTCAGTGACCCTGGGCCCACTTGGTAGATTTTGGAGGAAGAGAGGGAAGAAATAGAAAAATAACAGCAGCTGACATTTACAGACTTCATGCCAGGCTCTGTTCGAAACCCTGCACGGCGTAACTCACCCCTCATAACTGCCCCATGATGTAGGTACTATCTTTAACAATCCCATTTCACAGATGAGAAGACCAAGACCCAGACAGATCGAGTAACCTGCCCAAGTTTATATGGTGGGTAGGTCGTGGAAGACAGCTTTGAGCTCAAGTGGTTGGATTCCAGAGTCTGTGTCCTCAACTGCTGTGCTTCTTTTTCTTTTCTGAGTTGGAGTCTCACTCCGTCGCCCAGGCTGGAGTGCAGCGGCACATTCACAGTCACCCCAGCGTCAACCTGCTGGGCTCCGACGATCCTTCCGCCTCAGCCTTCCGAGTGGCGGGAACTACCAGGCCCAGCTAGTTTTTTATTTATTTATTGTAGAGACGAGGTCTTGCCAAGTTGCCCGGGCTGGTCTGGAACCCGCTGGCTCAGGCAATCCTCTCCCCTCGGCCTCGCAAAGTGCTGGAATGACAGGCTGAGCCACCAAGTCTGGCCAACTGCCAAGCTTCTGCCTTTGGGACTGTGGGCACTGGATCAGTTGTCAAAGGTGCAAGCTCCTGGGACTCCGGGCCGCATTCCAGCTGCTCCTGGCTGGGTCCCAAAGGCCACCTGCGCAATCAGTCAGAGAGCTGTCCTCTGGCCAGAAGCCATCTGAAGCACTTTGCTCACAGGTGCACCCACTCACCTGACAGCAAGGTCTTCTGTGCCGCCAGGAACACGGCCACCGGGCCACCGTGTCAGAGGGGTGCATGGAACCTCCCCACTAGGAGCCGAAGTTCCCTTGCCAGCAAGCCCTGGGCTGGGTGGGGAGGAGGGTGAGAGAGAAGTTGAGGAGTTGCGTTTCTTTTTATTTGAAAAGGCCTCCTTTGGTCTGGCACAGTGGCTCACGCCTGTCATCCCAGCACTTTGGGAGGTAAAGGCAGGAAGATCGCTTGAGCCCAGAGTCCGAGACCAGCCTGGGCAACATAGCAAGACCCTGTCTCTACAAAAATTAAACAAAAAACCCAAAAATTAGTTGGGTGTGTTGCTGTGCACCTATTGGGAGGCTGAGGCGGAAGGATCGTCTGAGCCCCGCAGGTCGAGGCTGCGGTAAGTCCTGAGCGGCCACTGCACTCCAGCCTGGGTGACAGAGAGAGACCCTGACTCAAAAAAAAAAAAAAAAAGATACAAAACAAAAACCCAAAAGGGCCTCTTTTGAGTCTGGACATAGTGCTAAGTTTTACATCGCAGTCTAAAGACGGGTGCATATAAGACAGGGCTATTGTTTATTTTTTTATTTTTTTATTTTTTTGAGTTGGAGTCTCACTCTGCCACCCAGACTGGAGTGCAGTGGCCGCTCCCGGCCACCGCAGCCTCGACCTGCGGGGCTCTGGTGATCCTTCCGCCTCAGCCTTCCAAGTAGCTGGAACTACAGGCGCGCGCTGCGTCTGGCTAATTTTTGATTTATCGTAGAGATGAGGTCTCGCCAAGTTGCTCAGGCAGGTCTTGAACCCCGGGCTAGGGCAATCCACTCACTTCCGCCTCCCAAAGCTCGGGATTACAGGCTGAGCCACTGAGCCCAACTGACAGGGCTATTGTTTAAGAAATAAAACAAAATAAAGAGAAAAGGTGGATGGCTGTGCATCTCAAGGCGATAAGCTTGGGCCTCCCCGGAGAGAGCATGCAGGCCTCCACCTCTTCCTGGCTGTGTGACCCTGGGCAGCTCACACACCCTCTCTGCAGTGAACAGCCATTCTTCCTTTGTTCCGCCCTCCTCCTGCTGGTCGGGGAAAGTGCACTCAACCGCTTCTTGATGTAGTGAGATGATGGACACTAGGGGTCTAGGTGCATGGCGGGGGGCCTGGAGGGAGGCCAGCGGGGTCGGCCTGGGAGCAAGGGCGGTGCCCAGGACACCCTGGGTGGGACACTGGGCGCCATTCCTGGCTTCATGACTTCCCTTTTGCACCTTGCTCCCCTGACACGTGTCTGTGTGTCTCATGCACCTCCAAAGAATCTCCTTTCTTGCTTAAATCACCCGGACTTGTCTTTTGGTGCTTTTATTTTTTATTTTTATTTATTTACTTTTTTTGAGTTGGCGTCTCACTCTGTCGCCCAGGCTGGAGTGCAGTGGCCGCTCCCGGCCACCGCAGCCTCGACCTGCTGGGCTCCTGCAGTCCTTCCGCCTCAGCCTTCCGAGTAGCCAGAACTATAGGTGCGTGCTACCATGCCCAGCTAATTTTTTGATTTATTGCAGAGATGAGGTCTTGCCAAGTTGCCCGGGCTGGTCTCGAACCCATGGGCTCAGGCAATCCATTCGCCTCAGTCTCCCAAGTGCTGGGATTACAGGCTGAGTCACCAAGCCAGGCCTGGAGACAAGGTCTTTCGAGAGAAAATTAAGTTAAAATGAGTCTGTTAAGGTGAGTCGGCCTCAACTGGTGTCTAAAAAGGATGAATAGGCCGGGCGCGGTGGCTCACGCCTATCATTCCAGCACTTTGGGAGGCCTAGGTGGGAGGCTCGCTTGAGGCCGGGAGTTTGAGACCCACTGGGGCAACCCAGGGAGACCCTGTCTCTATGAAAAATAAAAATAAATAGGATAAATAAATAAAGCTGTGGGGTGTTTTTTTGTTGTTTTTTTCTGGGACCTTTTCCC
>NW_007113431.1:1789-6593 GCF_000164805.1 Carlito syrichta | reverse complement strand
AGGCGGGTGGGGGGAGGGGCTGAAGTCGCTGCAGGGCTGCCCTGGGCGGGCGTCTGCCTCTCTGGAGATGAAACGCTGCGCCCGGGAGTCAGGCAGCCCCAGGTTCAATTCTTGCCTCTGCTTCTTAGCATCTGTGACTTCCGGCAAGTGACTTCTCCTCTCCAGTCTCCACGTACCCCTCTGTAAAATGGACAGGACAATCCCTTCCCCCTAAGGCGGTGATTCTCAACCCTGAGCAACTTTGCCCTCAATTTGGCAGTGCTTGGAGGTACTGTGGGTTGCCACAAGTGGGGAGGCGGTATCCAGTAGCTATGCTGAAGTCAGAGATACTGCTGAGTATCCCGCAGTGCACAGGACAGTCCTTCACCCCCTGCCATGGAGAATTTTCCAGCCCCCGATATCCATGGTGCCAAGGTTGAAAACCCTGTTCTAGGCTGGGCAAGGTGGCTCATGCCTGTAATCCAGCACTTTGGGAGGCTCGGGCGGGAGGATCGCTTAAGGCCAGGAGTTTGAGGATGCAGTGATCTGCGGTTGCACTCCAGCCTGGGCAACAGAGCAAAACCCAGTCTCTAAAAAATAAAATAAAATAAAAACTGGGCGCCGTGGTTCATGCCTGTAATCTCTGCACTTTGAGAGGCTGAGGTAGAAGGATTGCTTGGTTCAGGAATTTGAGATCAGACTGAGCAACATCATGAGACCTCATCTCTACAAAAAATAAAAAATAAAAATGAGCTGGGCTTGGTGACATACACCTGCAGTCCCAGCTACTTGGGAGGCTGAGGCGGAAGGATCGCCTGAGCCCAGGAGGTCGAGGCTGTGGTGAGCGGTCATCGTGCCACTGCACTCTAGCCTAGGTGACAGAGTGAGACCCCGACTCAAAAAAAATGCCCCTACCCCACCGAATAAAATAAAACAAGAAAGAAACCTTGTCCCAGGGTGGAGGTGAGGGATAATGCCCTGATGCCCACAGCGTCTGAGGACGCAGCTATTGCGATCCAAGCTGGAAAATGGGAGGCTTCTCTGTACCTCTCAGCAGCAGATGGCAGAGCAGAAAGAGGCCGGTCCTCGACTTTTGGTTCCGCTGACCTTGTTTTCTCCTTCTCCCTCCGCCCGGAAGATGTGAGAGTTTTCCAAATGGCCACTGGCAACTTTCCCTCCGCCCTCCGGAGAGGTCAGGGCCTGAGCATCCCTGGGGACCGGGGCTGCCACTCTGATTTACAACGAGCTCCCCCTCCCGGGTCCCAGGGAAGCTGAGGCAGCATGAGCCCAGCTGACAGAGGTCAGGGAGGGCGGAGCGGGTGCCCACGGAGGCCTTCTCCTCCCAGGCCCCTTGGGAGTGTTGGGGGACACACCCAGGGTGACATAAAGGGGCGTGTGTGTAGAAATTGTTGGTGCCTGGACCACAGCCTCTTCCTGGGGGGGCCACCCCCAAACCCACCACCGCCTTGACTGTTCCCAGCTCCCAAGCACCCACCATCTGTTCCAGGGGCTTCTGCTGCCGCCCCCCACGCAGCCTCGCCGACCTGAGGGAGGCCTCCTGCCTCTGGATGGGAAAGTGCCGGGATGTCACGTATGCCCTAGCCCTGTGGGTCAGACCAGGACTGGTCCCTGGTGCAGGGCCCCTGCCGCCTCGAGTTCTGTGTCTGGTCCTGCTTCCAGGTGAGAGTTTTTCATCTCGATGACAGGAAGGAAGAAGCCTCTACTGATGACAAACTGTACCGGGGCTGGCCGTTTCTTGGGGCGTGGGTTTGCCAAGCCCGCCCCCCTCATCAAAGGCAGAGTCGGGCCCCTTCTGGAAGGAGGTGAACCCGGCCTGAGCAGGGTCGGGGCCGACTGTGGCCAAGGAAGGGTGAGTGGGCTTCAGTCTCTCTCTGGCCTCAGGGGACTCAGGCGGCCTGGATGTCGGGGGGAGGGGCGGCGGGAACCTGATACGTCTCCGTGGAGCAGAAAACCCCAAGGGTTATTTTTCTCTCACACATTCAGACGTGAGGAGCCAGTGCCAGGGCTGGTGTCCCAGGCTCTGCCGGGTCCTCAGAAAAGCAACTTCCGCTCCCTGGCTCCATCGTCCTGAGGGGCACCTGGGGTAGCTGAGAGAGGAAAGGCAGGACCCGGCCGGCCAAACGGGGAGGGGTGGCAGGTGGGGGCAGGGGCCGCTTTTAGGCAACTGTCTGGAAGCCTCGCCCATCACTCCTGCTTACGTCTGGCTGGCTAGAGCAGTGTCACGCGTCCCCTGGGGTCCCCGAGAAGGCCCAGGGAGGTGCTTTGTTGTATCTGGACACTTCGGGTCCCAGCCCGGGGGTTTCTGTTCATAAGGAAGGCGAGGATGAAGGTAGGGAGGCTGCGGGGGCTGGAGGCCCAGCGGAAAGCACACCTTTCCGCCTGGGAGCTGACCTGGGCGGCCTCGAGCTGGAGGTGGGAACTGGCAGGCGAGGGCCGGAGGGGGCGGCATTCGGCCTCGGGAGGCTGTGTAAGCCCTGCCTAGTGTCTGATGTCTGGCTGTAGCTTCCCCCTTTTGTGTTGTAATCTCTCAGCCTCTCCGAGGTCAAGCATTTTTCTTTTTTTGAGTCGATGTCTCTCTGTAGCTTAGACTGGAGTGCCACGGCGCGATCGTGGTTCCCCATGGCCTCGAAAACCTGAGCTCGGGCGATCCTCTCACCTCAGCCTCCCTAATAGCTGGGAGTACAGGCACACGCAGAATGCCTGGTGAGTTTTTTGATTTTTTGCACAGACACGGTCTCGCTATGTGGTCCAGGCTGGTCTCGAACTCCCGGGCTCAAGCGGTCCTCCTCCCTCGGTCTCCTAGAGTGCTGGGATTATAGGCATGAGCCACTGCGCCCGGCTCGGGGCCAAGTTTTGTTCCACTGGGTCTCAGCTTCGACCTGGGGACTTGAGGGACGGACCCAGGTCTAACCCTCCCAGCTTGGAGGGGGAAGCTGCTGCAGGTGGATTGCGGAGGGGGCAGCTAGGAACCAGGACCAGGTTCCTGGGGTTGTCCTGAAGTAGACAGATGGGGAGGAGAGGCCGGATCTTTCCCAGGGCAGGTGTGGGGGAAGTGTGACCCCCCCCCAGGGCTGGAGAGGGGCGGGGGAGACACGCTGGATCATCACGTAGCAAAGCCCCTCCATTGAGCCCTGGCCAAATCCTCAGACGCTTCCTCTCATAACACTCAAGTTGATCCCAAGTCCCCTCTGACACCCTCCCTAATCGTCAGGTGAGAAGGACCATTCACCTCTGCTGGCCTGGCCAGCAGGGGACTCTGGAAGGAGCCGGTGGCTGAGCCCGCAGCTGTGGTTCTGCATAACCTGATATCGGACTTGAGGCTCTGGGTGCAACAGGTCTGATGACATATCCAACCTGTGCAGCCCTGGAGACAGATTATAAATCAGAGTGCCGGGTTCCATCTCTATTAGAATTCTCCCTGAATCCTTTCTCCCGGTCTTCTGTAGAAAAGTGACAATCGTGTGCGCCTGTAGTTCCAGCTACTTGGAAGGCTGAGGCGGAAGGATGGCTGGAGCCCAGCAGGCCGAGGCTGCGGTGGCCGCGAGCCTATCACTGCCCTCCAGCCTGGGTAGCAGAGTGAGATTCCAATTCAAAAAAGAAAAAAGAAAAAGAGCCAATAAACTTGGGATTTTTTTTTAAGGGAAAGGAAAGAGCCAACCTCTCCGTTTTGGGAGGCTCCAAATGTGTGGGTCACCAGCAGCCTGGCGGAGGGGCGAGAGCTTCGCCAGCCAAGCCAGCAGAGAGGGGCACTGCCTGCTCTCATTCACAGGGGTAAGTGGTGGCCCTGAGAGGAAAACTGGGGGGGGGGGTTTGCTTTAAAAAAAATTTGGTTTTTTGAGTCGGGGTCTCACTCTATTGCCCAGGCTGGGGTGCAGCCTTGACCTCCTGAGCTAAGGCGATCCTTCCGCCTCCACCTCCCGAGTAGCTGGGACCACAGGCACGGCTAATTTTTTAAAAATAGAGATGAGGTCTTGCTGTATTGCTCAGGTCCGTCTCTAGCTCCGGGGGCTCGAGCGATCCTCCCACCTTGGCCTTCCAAAGTGCTGGGATCACAGGTGTGGGCCACCATGCCTGGCTGGAAACCTTTTTTTTTGAGTTGGAGTCTCACTCTGTCGCCCAGGCTGGGGTGCGGTGGCACAATCATGGCTCACGGCAGCCTCGACCTCCCGGGCTAAGGCGATCCTTCCGCCTCCACCTCCCGAGTAGCTGGGACCACCGGCACCTGCCGCCGCGCGCACCATGCCCGGCTAATCTTTTAAAAATAGAGACGGGGTCTTGCTGTGTTGCTCAGGCTGGTCTCGAACTCCGGGAGCTCAAACTATCCTCCCACCTTGGCCTCCCAAAGTGCTGGGATTACAGGTGCGGGCCACCGTGCCCGGCCAGAAACCATCTTCTAAGGCCACTTGGCAGTTCCTCCTTGAACCCCACGTCTCCCCAGCGTCCACCAACACGGAACGAAGACAGGCCCTGGAGGCAGCAGCGAGCAGACTCTTTACTCTGTCGGATTATACACCATCAACCCCCCACGTAGTGGCCGGCGCTCCCAGCCGTGCCCCTCCGTATCAGGGGCAGTTGATACAAACAAAAATAGTTCTCTACAAAACAAAGTTTCCAGCCCCCCGCCCCTTCCTCCGACCCCCCGGCGGTGAGTTCCTTGATCACGAGGCCTCCCGTGGGGCCGGGGGCGGGCGGGCTGCGGGGAAAACCGAGAAAGAATGTAAAAAAGAATCAAGTCGGCGACTAGTTTTAGGCAACTGGAGATCTGGGTCCGGGCGGCCCGAGTCAGGCGCAGGGGGTGTCCGCG
>NW_007113431.1:0-621 GCF_000164805.1 Carlito syrichta | reverse complement strand
GCTCTGGCGAGACTCGCAGGCGGGTGGGCGTTGGCCGGGCCTCCCGGCCGTGGCCCCCACGATCTCCTTCTCCCCGGGCAGGCCTGGCGCAGGGCTTGCAAGAAAGCGCACCAGGTGTGGCTGCCGGGGCAGCTTTGAGCTGGACACCTGAGCTTACGAAGCGCTTGAAGAAATGCTTCGATCGGACCCTCCTCCCGATTTTACGGATGGGGACACCGAGTCCCAGAGAGGGGCGGGGAGTTGCCCAAGGGCACCCAGCAGGGCCCACCCTTGACTCTAACTAGTGGTCCTCCAACTGCAGCGCCTGCGAGACCCACACGGGGAGGGTTTAACGGGCAGGCTCCGGAAGCTTCTGTCCTTAGAGACGCCGGCCGGAGCGGGCCCTGGGACGAGAACTCCCGGGCCCCCCGGGGCCTCCGACGCAGGGGGCTCCCGAGGCCACCTCGCGGCGCGTGGCGCAGCCCGTGCCCTCTCACCGATGCACACGTTCTCGTCGTCCAGCTCGGCCGAGCCGTTGCGGTAGTAGCCCAGGCGGCAGTGCTGGCAGTGCTGGCCCCGCGTGTTGTGCTTGCAGCTGACGCAGGTCACCACGTTCAGGAAGTCAATGTAGCTGCAGCGGTT
>NW_007113430.1:0-621 GCF_000164805.1 Carlito syrichta | reverse complement strand
GGAAGAGGGCTTACGGTGGGGGGAGGGAGTCACCGCCAACCAGAGCCAGAGGACCCCTCTGCCGGCTCTGCTTTTCTGGATGGAGAGGCTGAAGCCCCTCCTGGTTTCAGCCTCTGGTCAACAGGAAGCAGCTGCCGACGGGTCCTTCCCTTGGATGACGATGACAAGTGTGGCTCACCCCCGCGCCCTGGCAGAGCCATCTGTCCCCAAGTCCCAGATCTTTGCCTTTTACACAGACCTGTCTATTCACTGGCCCTACCGGGTTGCCCCACTGCCTCCCCAGGGCCCGTAAGTTGACCTCAGCCCTCTGTGGGCTCCCTGGATAAATAAGGAATGCCGTCTCCACCATCTAGCGACATAGCATGACCTCATCTCTACAAAAAGTCAAAAAACTAGCTGTGTGTGGTGACGCACCTGTAGTCCCAGCTACTCAGGTGGCTGAGGTGGGAGGGTCGCCTTAGCCCAGCAGGTATAAGCTGTGGTAGGCTGTGATTGTGCCACCTTACTCCAACCTGGGAGACAAGGTGAGACCCCGACTCCCAAAAAAAGCCTTGTCTAGGGAGCCGGGCTCGGTGGCTCCGCCTGTAATCCCAGCACTTTGGGAGGCTGAGGTGAGTGGAT
>NW_007113429.1:0-621 GCF_000164805.1 Carlito syrichta | reverse complement strand
GTAGAGATGAGGTCTCGCCAAGTTGCCCAGGCGGGTCTCGAACCCGTGGGCTCAGGCCGTTCACTCACCTCAGCCTCCCAAGGTGCAGGATTACAGGCTGAGCCACCGAGCCCGGCTGCCTTGTCTCTTAAATAAAAATAAAACTATCCGTGCGTGGTGGCACCTGTCGTCCCAGCTACTCGGGAGGCTGAGGCAGGAGGATCCCCCGAGCCCAGGAAGTTGAGGCTGCAATGAGCCGTGATCGCACCACTGCGCTCCAGCCCGGGCCACAGAACCAGACCCCATTTCAATAAAACTGAAAGAAAAGGAAAAGAAGCGAGGACTGCTAATCTCCAGTCCAAGAAATGAAATTTCCAGCGGTTCCGTTTTCTCCGTGTTACTCTGTAGTATTTTCTACACAGAACAAAGGCGCCGCTCGCTCTGCCCTGAGGACCCCGGGTCCTGGACAAAATCATTTTTGCCAGAGTGTTCTCTGGCCGAGCCCAGTTATTTTACACCTTGGCCTGTCTGCCTGCAAGACCCCTCCTGGGTGCCTCTGGGACGGTGGGGTGGGTGTTTCAGGGGCTGCTGGCGGATGAGCTTCCTTTTTTTTTTTTTTTAGAGTTGGAGTCTCACTGTCGC
>NW_007113428.1:0-621 GCF_000164805.1 Carlito syrichta | reverse complement strand
TTTTTTTTTTTTTTTTTTTTTTTTGAGTTGGAACCTCACTCTTGTCACCCAGGCTGGAGTGCATTGGCACACTCCTGGCCACCGTAGCCTCAATCTGCTGGGCTTAGGCGATCCTTCCATCTCAGCCTTCTAAGTAGCTGGAACTACAGACTCACACCACCATGCCCGGCTGGTTTTTGTGAGGAGACGAGGTCTCACCAAGTTGTTCGGTCTGGTCTCGAAACCCTGGGCTCAGGCAATCCTCTCACCTCAACCTCTCAAAGTGCTGGGATTATAAACTGAGCCATCGCACCTGGCCTGTCTGAAAGTTTTATAACAAACACATGTTTATTTAAAATTTTTAAATACACATTTTTGGGGAAAATTACAATCAGAAGCATAGCAAGAGTCTCTATGCTTCCCTTACGCATACCCTAAATGATTTCTAATTTCAAAGGCATTCTACTGGTCACAAGACATTCACCAAATACTCTTGACTTCTTAGGTCATTTTACAATGGAGAGAACAGGAAAGGTCAAGGAAGAGGGAAACTGTAAACTGTACATGGATTATAAGGAAAGTAAATATTAAGTGCTAAGTTTATTAGTCATTTTCTTTTTCTTTTTTTTTTTTTTTTTTTGT
>NW_007113427.1:0-623 GCF_000164805.1 Carlito syrichta | reverse complement strand
TTCCTCTTAGTATTGATTTCTAATTTTATTCCACTGTGGTCCAAGAAGATGCTTGGCACAATTTTGATTTTTTTAATTTATTGAGACTTGCTTTATGGCCAGGCATTTATTCAATTTTGGAGAATGTCCCATGTGGAAATGAAAAGAATGTATATTCTGCAGTTGTTAAATGAAATATTCTGTAGATGTCTATTAGGTCCATTTGGCCTACAGTCCAGTTTAATTCTTGAGTTTCTTTGTTGATTTTCTGCCTCAATAATCTGTCTAGTGATATCAGTATGGTGTTGAAGTTCCCTACTATTAATGTATTGCTGCCAATATTTTTTTTTTTAGGTCAAGTAGTATTTGCTTCATATATTTGAATGCTCTTGTGTTAGGTGTATATGTGTTTAGGATAGCTAAATCTTATTGAATTGCACTCTTTATTATTAGATAATGACCTTCTTTTTTTTAAACTGTTGTTCTTTAAAGTCTGTATTCTATGATATGAGGATGGCTACTCCAGTTTGTTCTTCTTTTTAATGTTATTTTATTATAGAGATATGGGGTACAAGTGAGGATTAACTACATAGGTAGGCTGCATGCAGGTGAAGTTTAGGCTTCCAACTGGCCCTCATTTCCCT
>NW_007113426.1:0-624 GCF_000164805.1 Carlito syrichta | reverse complement strand
TGGGCGACAGAGTGAGACTCCAACTCAAAAAAAAAAAAAAAAAAGAAAAGAAAAGAAAAAATGAGCCCACGTGTATCAGAAGCAGACCCCGTGATCTGCCGGCATCTGCTCCCATTGGGTGCCATGCCAGGGGCACTGACATAGGCTGTCTCATCTAATCCTCACTGTCCCCATCGCAGAGAGTTTTATTCCCATTTCATAGATGAAGAAGCTGAGGCGCGGGGGGTTAACCAACTTGTATAAGTTCCCAGCCAATTCTCAGCAGACAGACCTTGAGCCTTGATGAGCAGGACGATGGTTAACAGAAACATTAATAGGAAACCTTCATGGCGCGTCTGTCTTCTGTTAAGAGCACTCCCTCAGAGGATGCCTGCAGCAGACTGACTTACAAGGCGGGCATGGTACCCCGCCCAAAATAGAGGTGATACAACAGAGGCTCAGAGAGGTTAAGGAACTCACGCTGGGTCCCACAGCTTAAGCCCAGGTCTTTCTGCTTTTGAACACTCAGGCCACCATCCCACCCTTGTACGACGGCATTTGTATTTTGCTTTCTACTGTCTTCCGTTGGCAAAGAATCTTTATCTGTGGTCCCATGGCTTTTTTTTTTTTTTTTTTTTAGTCGGG
>NW_007113425.1:0-624 GCF_000164805.1 Carlito syrichta | reverse complement strand
GTGGGCTCAGGCCATCCACTCACCTCGGCCTCCCAAAGGCGCGGGATGACAGGCTGAGCCACCGAGCCCAGCCTGAAAAAAGATTTTTTTTTTAAAAGAAATTAGGGTCCTTAAAATAGACAGAGCTTCGGGCAGAGGAGGAGGGTGGGGTCTGGGTGGAGGCCTGGCACTGTTGAGGTTTTGTGCGGAGGCCAACAGTGCCCCCGAGCCCCTGGCGGGCCTGAGACCCACACCCTGGAGCCGCCAGGAGCACAGAAGTGTGAGGGCAGGTCGTGGCCTCCCAGAGGACAGGAAGGTCTCCCGGGACACCTGGGAGCGGCTGGCAGGGCACTGGGTCAGGGTGTCACCCCAAGGCCCACGGCCCCACCCGGATCCGGCGGGACAAGGTCCAGGGCCTCCCCGGCCCGTCCTGGGTTTATGGCAGGCGGGTGTTGTCTGGGACGGGACTGGGTGCCCCACCGGGCGGGCACAGGGGAGCGTGGGACAGGCATGGGATCTGGAAAGCTGGGGTCGCTGCCTCAGTTTCCCCACTGGACATCCCTCAGCCAAGGCCGTCTGTGAATGTGGGATGGAGGAGCCCGGGACAGGTGCAGGGTGGAAGGCTCCGGTCTGGGGGAGGCGGGT
>NW_007113424.1:0-624 GCF_000164805.1 Carlito syrichta | reverse complement strand
CGTTTTTTGATTTATTGTAGAGATGAGGTCTCGCCAAGTTGCCCAGGCGGGTCTCGAACCCGCGGGCTCAGGCCATCCACTCACCTCAACCTCCCAAGGCGCGGGATTACAGGCTGAGCTGCGGAGCCCGGCTTATTTATTTTTTTGAGACAAGATCTCACTGTCACCCAGACGGGAGTGCAGTGGCACGATCACAGCTCCCTGCAGCCTTGCACTTCTAGACTCAAGTGATCCTCCTTCCACAGCCTCCTGAGTAGCTGGGTCTATAGGCTCAGCCCTCCTCCCCCTATGCCTGGCTTATTTTTTAATCACATTTTTGTAGAGACATGGTCTCATGATGTTCCCCAGGCGGGTCTCAAGCTCCTGGCCTCAAGCCATCCTCCCACCCCAGCCTCCTGAAATGCTGAGATTCCAGGCTTGAGCCACCACCCTGGGCCTCAGCTGTGGTTTTCAAAGAGCAGGGGAGGCCTAGAAAGGTTTTCTGCACGGGAGCAAGAGACACGAATCCTATCCGTATTTTGCAAAGATCATAAAGCTCAGAGTGGAAAACGGGTCGGAGGGGCTCAGGGACGAGGTGGATGCCCCAGGCAGGATGCGGCGGACAGCCCGGGTGGGCGAGCGCGG
>NW_007113423.1:0-624 GCF_000164805.1 Carlito syrichta | reverse complement strand
TGCACTCCAGTCTGGGCGACAGAGTGAGACTCCAACTCAAAAAAATAAAATAAATAAAATTGAGTTAGGATTAGAAAGATTTTTTGCAAATAATTAACTGGAAACATTTGTTACATCAGGGCCTTATATTTCTTGGGACAGGCAGCCTCATCTCATCAGTCTGTTTCCCAGAAAACCATAATCCCTGGCAGTCCTGGCCTATGTGGACAAGCACCTGACAGTTCCTCTGCAGAACCGGTCTTCCTGGAAACTATGAAGTGAGATGCAAAATACTATAATCTATTGGCATTTTTCTCTTTACAATTAGTGTATGGTTTTTGCCTTATAAGTGCTATATCTGTTTGATTATAGATGATAGCATAGATTAACATAGAACCTTTGGAGAAATAAATTAGTGAGAGCCAAGATTACTTTATTTGCAAATATAGAGATTTATTATATAATTAATTTAGAGATATGCATAACAATTTACAGTTAATATTACAAAATAATGTTTTTCTACAAAAAATTAAAACATAAATCGGGTTTGGTGGCTCAGCCTGTAATCCCGCGCTTTGGGAGGCCGAGGTGAGTGAATTGTCTGAGCCCGTGGGTTTGAGACCCGCCTGGGCAACTTGGCGAGAC
>NW_007113422.1:351019-351478 GCF_000164805.1 Carlito syrichta | reverse complement strand
GTCCTAGGCCAGGATCCGCAAGCTGCTTTGATTTTTTCAAACACACCAAACAACAGGAAAGAAAAATGAGCAAAACAGTCCCAGAAAGAGGTTTGACCTGATGCGCCCAAATAGCTCTTCCAACTCAAGATACAGACACTCCATCTGGGCTTACAGATGCTGTGCAGTGACCCATAGCATGGCAGCCTGGCCCGCTGAAGCTGCGGTGAGGTTCCCACAGTGTTGGTGAATGTGAGTGGACAGAGGTTTGGTCGAGTGGTTTCCAGAGGGCAAAATTGACCTGGAGTCAGGCAGAATTGAGATTGAAATGGTCTAAATTCCAGCCAATAACAGCCAATAAATGCAGTCTCAGCACCCAACATCCCTGCCTTTAACTCATACACCTGGAATCAGATGCTGGGGTCCACATAGAGCCCCAGCTGCCCACTTCTCTGAGAAAACCATAAAACTGGCCAAACC